>NW_015150964.1:2067-5496 GCF_000732505.1 Cyprinodon variegatus | reverse complement strand
ATCTGTGTCGTTCAGACTGTCATAAGAAGATCAGATAGAGGTCACATATGGGCAAAAAAGACGGAATTGGGTCACTTCAGGCTGCAGTGTGAACGTAGCCTAAAAGTAGCAGCAGCAGCAACCCAGACTGACAGCAACTCATTGGATCATTTGGATCATGTGTAGCCTGATGCTCGTGCCTGGATTCTTCCTCTTGAGTTTAAGGTATTTAACTTTTTCAAATTTGCCTTTTGATCTAAATTGCATTTGGACTTTTTTATGACCTTCTTAAATAAAGGTCATATCAATTAAATTCAATTAGAAAGGAGCTCATTTAAGAGGGGCAGCAGCTGCCTCAGCACAGAGAGGCTCTTTGTCTGGTAGCACAGACTGAAAGTGGTTCTATGTGCGAGTGTGAATTAAACAGAAAGAAATGAGAACGAGTTCTGCCCGACTGGCAAAAAGAATCATGTCAACTATTAAGATTGGGGAATTATGACACCTGTCATTTAAAAAAAAAAAAAAAAGTATTACATCTAGAAAACAACATAAATCAGAGTGATGGAAGAAGCAGGATCCTCAAACTTTCCTAAAATCAACACCAAAAACCAAACAAGAACATCAATACCTCAGAGGCTCCCGCCGTCACAAACAGTTATATATCCACCCATGAAAACTAATTTTGACATTCTCCTTTCCCCGACTGTAGCCTTCATAGACAAACACACACACACAACAAGGAGGACAGAAGTCAAAATAAAGATAAGCGGTGCCAGAAGTCGCTTTATGATGATAAATGGGAATCCAGACATCAGCTTGAATTCTGATTGAAATCTCATTCAGCCCACATGAACAGCGGGACAGTTGATGACACAGCTCAGGATGGCGCTGATATGTGAGCCACCGTTTCAATGTTTTGATTATTGGCAGGCAGGGCAATAATAGAAGGAGGATCCTAAGCAGAGAGACCAAAATTTAATATGCCATAAAAGATTAAATATTCTGCATGTCGTCGCTGTTATCGACGAGCCTCCATCTGCTTATTTTATGGAGCTCCGCTCATCAAAACTTTACTTTTTATCCAAAAAGTAAGGTTTTAAATATAACCAAAACTCTGCAACAATTGACTGTATAATAAAGGCCCAATACTTAGACAAACTTTCATTCCGGCCAAGAAAGGAACTTGTTACATAAATTGATCATGCATATAGTGTTTGGAGTGTCATAAGATGTGATCACTGAGATGTCAGTCTGTGCAGGGAGAGTCAAACCTCCAGCTTTTGTATTAGATTATGCTAAAAAAAAAAAAAAAATGTTTTCACAATGTATTCATTTCTAATGAGCACTTCTTTGTATGCATATGTGAACCTCTGCTGTTGCCGTCCAATAAAAGAATCAAATTACTCTGCACTGTATGAACTGCCAGCTTGGATGCAACTTTGCAGCATCTTTTCTATAATTGCATTGCCCAGTTTTACAGTTGTGTGTTTGTGACTGCAGAAAACAATGCTGTAGCCTCAGACAGAAATTATAAAAAAAAGTTAATCCCTACCACTTTGTGAGGAACATTACATACACCCTTCATCCCATCCAATAACCCCATGTGCCACAAAGTCATCTTCTCTCATTCACATTTAAAGTGCTTTAAACACCAAACCTTTGGAAGGTCTTTAGCCAATGGCGTAACTATTGGTAAGCCGAGACGGCAGTTGCTTACGGGCCCACGACCTCTTAGGGGCCCCATCACTGACACCTGGTTGACCCCCTACGCAATTGTAGACTAGGACGTCTTTTGCAGATGCAATGGTGCGAAAAATCAATCTTAAACACACCTGATACTGAAGCAACTGATCAGACCTTATTTACGCCGCAACACATGCCAGATTTCAACATGATGGTGAGCCATTTAAACACGACACTAATAGCAAAGCAGACAGTGGTACTTTTAATTACTATGTTCATAAATCTGTATAGTTAATTACACGGGTTGTAAAAAATACACTCATATACAGATGTGTCAAGTAACAAAGTAAAAATATTTTGTTACAAACGTTACTCGTTTCTCTTGGCTTCGGTTTAATGTTTATAAATATTTATTTCCCGTCATGTGCTCCATCCAATGCAGATCATTGGCTCCATTCACATCTAGTGAAAACTAGTGTAATAAGTCATATAACGCAAACACTCATTGGTTAGCTAAAGGAAATCATCAGAAGCAAGCAGGTGTTCTTGAAACTGCTAACATGAATTGTCTATGCCATGCTACAATGTAGGATTCAGAAAAAGATGTTGAAAGGTCGGACACAGGCGAGAGCGTATCGGGAGACGGAGACCAACAAGACCTCCCTCATCCTTGGACCTATCTCAAAGAAAGTCAAAAAATTGATCTTTCAGTTCATATAGTGGCATCTGGCTGTTTTCTTGAAGGCTACTTTATACTTTTATACTTTAAGGAGTTTTTGGAGCACATAGTTTTTCACTTTAACTTGAATAAAGAGGTCAAGTTGATACTTCAACTTTAACCAGAGTGTTTTTAAACTGCAGCATCTATACTTCTACTAAAGTAACTCATGTGTGAACTTTTGACACCTTTTACTTTTGTTATAATGTCCTAATAGTTAAAATAACATAATGAAAACACATATATATAATTACATAGGACAAATTTTTGGATGTGGGCAATGTAAAATGTTATCTAGCCCAATGAAGAATCGGGAAAGAACAGGCAAAACAATGTTAGCACGCCAAATATCCAGCTTGTGTGTGTTAAGCTGTGGATTTAAGTCAAGTGAAATAATTGCGAGAAGCCCTGAGATAAAGACAGCGTTTTAAAGTAAGGTGAGGACATTTGGTTCTTAATTTTGCCCGCTGTGATATTCTTTTTTTTTTTTTCAAATCTCGTGCGCTTTAAAATCTGTGCCCATGCTCATCATGTTTTGCTTTTAGATGTCTTTATGGAGAGTTTGAAAAATCTCTCTAAATGGCATTTCAACACAGATATGCCAAAACGACAGCGGAGTACTGTGCACATCTTCATGATGAAGGAAGAAGGAGAATTTCCATAATTTGGGATTTACAGAATGGCATCTGTTACTCTGGGCTAACAGCTAAAGTTAGCATGGAATACATCCAAGCTAACGGCTAAAGTTAGCATGGAATACATCCAAGCTAACGGCTAAAGTTAGCCTAGAATATCATCCAAACTAACAGCGAAAATTAGTATGGAATAAATCCAAGCTAACAGCTAAAGTTAGCCTGGGATATCATTCAAGCTAACGGCTAAAGTTAGTATGGAATAAATCCAAGCTAACAACTAAAGTTAGCCTGGGATATCATCCAAGCTAACCGCTAAAGTTAGTATGGAATAAATCCAAGCTAACGGCTAAAGTTAGCCTGAAATATCATCCAAGCTAACGGCTAAAGTTAGTATGGAATAAATCCAAGCTAACG
>NW_015150964.1:0-1152 GCF_000732505.1 Cyprinodon variegatus | reverse complement strand
TGAATTCAACAACAGTGAATGATTTAAAATGAACAAACGGGCTAAAGTTGATCTTCCAGAGGGTCAATTTCAGAGCTAATCCATGTGCTTAAATTAGAATAATATAGCTGGACATTGCTTTTCCATTACTCCCTTACTTCATTAACCCATCTTACTTTCTGTTAATGAGAGAAATAGGCAGAGCAGAGGGACGTATTTAAAAAATGGCTGAGATGTCAGTGGAGCTTAGTTAGATTAAGTTGTTTGCCACTAACATGTCACCCGAGTATTTATCACAATAGGATTTTTTATTATTTTTTTTACCTTTGCTGATAAATATGTGGGAAAATACATCCCAAATATGAATTATGATTTGAAAATTGATTTATTTCTGTGAATATTTCATATTGGTATTAAGTTGGGTCATATCCAGTATGTCTGATCTACAGTAGCTTGAGCCAATTCTACATTTATAAAACATTTTGGGCTCCGTGATCAAACAATGCTAACCGTTTATTACCTCGGCTGGTCCAGTTAGTTTCACATTATTCAACACTTAAAGAACACTCACGTTTCAATTACTCTAACCATAAAGTTCCTTCTAATATAGAAATCTGGGTACTCTTTTATCAGTATGCCTGAGATTTTAACTAAAAGAAAACAACTAAAAGAGAAGTAATGTTAGGTTTCTGTTTCTGTTATGATTTTCTTTTTAGTATTCAGTCTTCTTGGTTTTCCATTTGTTGTCCTCTGCTGCCCTCTTGTGTCCTGTTTCCCTTGCTCTGTTTTCTGTTCTGCCCTCACCTGTTTTCAATTCCCTCGTTAGCCCTCTCTTTGTCTCTGTCCCCTTTAAAAGCCCTCCCTCTTCAGTTCCTATTTGCTGGATCCTCGTCAAAACGTCTCTGTTTACCTTGTCTTCCCCTGATGTCTCCTTGGTTCTGGTTAGTGTTATTTTATTGGATCTTTGATTCCTGCCTCCGTATCTGTAAACTTCAATAAACCCACCAAAATTCTCCTCTGCCAACTTGCCTCTGCTTTTGGGTCCTCAACCCAACACCGCTTCATGACAAGTAAATCTGACTTCGTTCAACTTTATGTTAAAACGTCTGTGGTTGTCCGGGTTCTGATAAAGTGGCTTGTTTTTTGTGTTGTTGTTTTTTTTTTTTATAGGGA
>NW_015150963.1:603858-625425 GCF_000732505.1 Cyprinodon variegatus | reverse complement strand
CATAGAACAGAAAACTAATTTTCATACCACTGCTTTTAAAAAGTGATACTACTTTCATGCTTATCTACATCATCCAGGTGTGGTTAGGAGTATGCAGGCTGCTTTTGCAAACATTTTGACCTAAAAACTGGATTCACTGGAGAAAACAACACTATTGCTTGTACAGTTTCCAGTCAATCACTGGCTTTGGAGGAATTGCACGCGATTTGGGAATTTTCAAACTCCTGAAAACACATCTTACCAGAAATGAACAGATCCATTAGCACCGATACAGAAATTTTTTAGACCAATGAAATGCAGTGACCTGTATGACATCAACCTGAAGCGGTAGTTTGAAGTAAAAAAAACAACAACATGGCTGTGCTGATTTTAGCTTGAATACCTTCTATTTCTTTTCTGAAAATGACCAAAAGAACCTGAATATGTGTTTTTGTGGATGGGAAAGATGTTTCCTGCTGACCGTATTTTGGTAGGAGTTTGATTTATCTGTTAACTCCGCTAGTTGGGAAACAAAACAAGAATGTGATGCATCACAGCTGCTACTGCTGCTGCGATTGGCTAAAGTCTTGACATGGGAGACAGGTAGTGCTTGATGATTTACCCAATCAGCTCAAAGGCTGTACTGAATGTCCCTCCCTTTTGCAAACACTTTCCACAGGAGCCTTTCCAGATGGATACTGTATAAAAATTTCCTTGCCCCTGCAATATTTCTGAAAATTCATTTATTTTGATAAACATGGCTGAAAACGTTTTTCCCATTTATATGAATCTTCATTAAGTTTTGATGTCTTGTTTATCATATGAGGTTGGTCTACTGGTGATACAAGTAAGTTAAGCAAAACAAATCCTTCTAAAGCCCCTGTCACATCTTGACAATTTAGCCAAGACGTCCCAGAATCTTCTAAAACGCTGGCATATCCTGAACTTGGTATGCATTTTTTCAAGTTTGGGCGTATAAATAGAGTATTCATGAGTCCAGAGCGTATGTCCAACGACAGCAAAACTTATGCCTAAGGAATGACAGCGTAACGCCCATGAAACAAGCCAATGTCCTGAGGGGGGCAGCAATGCCCCCGCTGGAGACAAGGAGATAAGTTCTTTATAAGTTATGCACAAGTTACTCATAGGTTTTGGCTAAGCTTATGAGTAACTTACACTTAACGTATGTCAACGATCAAATAACTTACCTGTAACTTATGATCCACATATGATCATATCCTGGCATATTTCAACACATTTTGAGCATGAGATCTCTTGACGTACTTGCTGTACGTCGACGTGTGCCAGCGTGATTCAGCGTGCTCATAAGTTATACAAAACCGATACATAACTTGTCCAACATATGCCAGCATTTTTGTCAGATTATTCGTATGTCAGGCATAAATCGTTAAGGTGTAACAGGGGCTTAATGCCGCGAGTAGAAGCCACCAGGTGAAGTCCATCCAGCGATCCATTTTCTGACACGCTTAATCCCAAGCGGGATCGCGAGGGGTGCTGGTGCCTATCTCCAGATGTCTACAGGCGAGAGGCGGGGTACACCCTGGACAGATCGCCGGTCCATCGCAACCAGCTTAAGTCAATCTTGGCAAAAATAAACGATAATGTAGAAACTTCGCAATCATTGATATATTCAGCTAAATATATGTACTTATTCAGCTAACAGCTGTGGGGTTCATTTTGACCTTTTCATCGATTCCATAAAATCCTTAATAAAACCAAAACTATGTGGTTAATTGTCTTTATTTGTATGGTATTAAATAAACTGCTCTAAACAATGATGGAGAATGATGCTCAGAGCCAGAAAGAGTGAATGTTGGCTGAGGCTGCTCTGATTGGTTTAAAGAGAGTGTGGGGCCATGTGCTTATCTGCACACTTAAATATTGGATTTCCTCTCAGCTTAAAGGTTCCTAGAAACATGCATTCCTCAAAGCTCAGCAGAAAGTAGCGTTCACACTTTGTTAGCACATTGCTCCTCTTATTAATATGTGCAGCAGATTGTCGCAGAGTCTCTAGTAGCAGAAGGACGTAAGCAGACGTGTTGAACAATCCTCGCTGTGTTTGAGACTCAAAGCAACAGCTAACTGATCAATACAAACTCGTCGCAACTTCCATTCATGCTTTTAGAGAAAAGATAAACCAACAAACAAAACTGTTAATCCCAGAGAGGAGCTCAGACGTCTCCCAAACAAACATCCTCAGGGAAAAGATAATTCTCTGGTATTCAAGCTGAAGCAGCAAGGAGTAAAACTGAGACGCTGCATGAGGGTTTAAATCTCCTCTTGGTATCGACTCCCTCCTGCGCAGCCTTTACTAATTTTCTATTTCTATGTAAATTCAGCCGCTGCCTGAGAGAAAGCTGCAGTGCAGATAATGAGACATGTGAGGCAAAGTGGCAATAGACCTCAGCATCAGGGATGCTGCCACACTTGCATTCTGCAGCTTCCAACTGCAGCAGCAGGACAAGGTGTGAAAGAAATAAAAAAGGGCATCAAATAACAACTAACTAGCATGGTCTTTACATGTTCCTCTGATGAGGATCAGCTATTCTTTTTTCTCATTTATACTTTCATTTGTTATGTCTTATTTGGAATACATTTGCTTTTTTGTAGAACAGGAATCTTAATGATTGCTTATTCTTCCTTAAAGCTGACTTTTTATTTCCATTGCCATCCGCCGCCTCTGTCTGTGCTTATGACTTAATATTAAAAAACATTATTACAAGACATATTTGCTTTTCTATTTTTCAAGGCTGCACTTTTAAAAAGTTGAAATTGTCCAGAGAGCAGTTCCAAACTAAATTTCTTTTTGTTTTGTTTTTTTTACACTTACAAAATGACAAATAAATCTAAGTCTATTGACAGCTATGTTTGGCGGATGTTTGTTAACTGCGGAAAACAGTTTTCTTGTTTTGATGTTGACTTTTGAAACAACTTGAAAGCAGATGCGGCTTCTCATGTTGAGGTGAAATGTTCCTCTGATGCGAGGTCAGGTCTGCAGCAGAGCCCTGCGTCATTACCGGCACACGTCAGCCATGGCGTTCTGCTTCATTCAGACGTCAGAGCTGCACTTGTTTCTGTTCCACATTGAAATTAAAGGTGTTCTGCTTTGATCCACACTCAACAAGTGGTGCTGCATTATTCTCACATGGATTATCGCTATTACCAACTATGAAATATTATAATATTTGTTAATTTATTCATCTAAATCTTGGTAAGTGTTTTTGGGATGTAAAATGAAACCTTTACTAAAATGGAAAAAAAATAAAAATAATTAAGTTAAAACAGGTTTTGTTTTGATTTTGGGGTTCAGTGGTATTTAGTCAGACTAACTCTGCCTGAAAATGTTTCTAAAATATGTTAGATTGTGTGGAGATGATGTTCTATTTGGTTCTGAAGCCTGTGATGGTTTTTTAAAGCATTTTAATTTTCTCACAGTGAAAACTTTTGAATCAATGTTTTGTTAGTTTTTACATTGATGCTGTAAAACAATCCATAATCATCAGTTTTCTACCAAAGACCTGAAGGTTTTAACTCACTTTTTAAAGTGGCAGCCGGAGATTCACCACCACCAATCAAGCTGTCGCTTTTGGTAGATTTTTTACCACTTTAAAACATTTATTTAATTTATTTTTATTTAATATGTTATTTAGTTTCAAAAAAAGGTAGATCTTAACTTGCAGTTGTAGTCGCTCCTTCAGGCTTGCTGCCAATGCAAATGACACCATCTTCTCCATATATAGATTAATATCTTCACTGTGATGATGTCTAAATAATGCTCTTATTCTCCAGACTCACTGCTCTGAGTATTTCTGCAGCGTAAACCTCGTTCCTTAGCTGAACACAGTTTTACATCTGGACACCTGTCTGATGAGCTCTTGCCAAAAAAAATCCAACAACAAGTATTTACACGTAGAATTTGATTTACAGCACTACATTTGGCCGTGAAAATTGTGTGTTTGCATCTGTGTGTGCCCTGTTCCCTTTCTCTACCCTTTGAATGTGGAAGCTGTGTTTCCATGGCAACGCTGACCCCTGGGAGTCCATGTTATTTTTTTCCACCGAAGTAGCCTCTTTAGCATTCCTCTTTCTACTCTCTCTGTCTCATCCATCCTTCCCTCCCACTCTGTTTACCTCTTTCTACCTCTCCTCCTCTCTCTCTAATTTTCCACCAAAGCAATGAAGAAAAAACACCTTTGCGCAGTTTTTCATTTTCACAGTGTTTTCACATTATTTGCACTCTTTTAAAGAATGCTCCTTTCTTTTTTTACCTCTCGTATATGGCTGAAGATGTTTAATCCTCATTTGTGTGATGGTATTTCTTCTTTTCAAAAGCTGAAATATCACTTTACATTAGTGCAATACTGATGGAAAGCCACAAGGTGGAGACAATCACATTTTTTCAAACAGCCTGATCATGGCTAAAGCAGTGCTAGGCTAAACAGAGACCATATTGCTTCTATCCAATAGCTTCTGATAATGTTTTTTCTTTTTTCCTCCAAACCCCCCCACCCATCCCAACAGGCGAAGCTGATTGTCCCCAACAGTACAGCTGGGCTTATCATTGGTAAAGGCGGCGCTACAGTCAAGGCAGTAATGGAGCAGTCTGGAGCATGGGTCCAACTATCCCAGAAACCTGAGGGGATCAACCTGCAGGAGCGTGTGGTCACCATCAGTGGCGAGCCCGAGCAAAACCGTAAAGCTGTGGAGATCATCATCCAGAAGATTCAGGAAGATCCACAGAGCTCCTCCTGCCTGAACATCTCCTACTCAAACATCACAGGGCCAGTGGCCAACTCTAATCCCACTGGCTCTCCATACGCCAACTCCACCGAGGTAATGCCAGCAGCAGCGGCCGCTGCAGCAGCTACAGCCTCCTCTCTGCTTGGCCAGGCAGGCTTGGCAGGAGTTGGCGCCTTCCCAACCACCATGTCCAGCTTCTCAGGCAACGACTTGCTCGCCATCACCTCCGCTCTCAACACCTTGGCCAGTTACGGTTACAACACCAACTCTCTTGGCCTGGGGCTGAATCCCGCGGCCGCTTCAGGGGTTTTAGCTGCTGTAGCAGCTAATGCCAACCCGGCAGCAGCTGCTGCAGCCAATTTGTTAGCATCATATGCTAGCGATGCATCTACCAGTGCAGCTCATCCCGCCGCAAGTCTTGGAGGCCTCTCTCTGGGATCATTGGCTGCTGCTACGGGAGCCACTAATGGTTACTTGAGTGCAGCATCCCCACTTATGGCGTCGTCTCTTCTGGCGACGGAGAAGATGGCAGAAGGAGCAAAGGAAGTGGTTGAGATTGCCGTCCCAGAAAACCTTGTTGGAGCCATCTTGGGGAAAGGAGGGAAGACACTAGTGGAGTACCAGGAGCTGACCGGAGCCAGGATCCAGATCTCCAAGAAAGGCGAGTTCATCCCAGGAACCCGGAACAGGAAGGTGACCATCACGGGATCCCAGGCTGCCACACAGGCTGCACAGTACCTGATCAGCCAGCGAATCACCTACGAGCAGGGGGTACGCGCCACCAACCCACAGAAGGTGGGCTAAACCTGACAGCCGATGAGAAATGAGGAGGAAAAGAGGAAAAAAAGGAATGGGGGCTTGGGGGAGGAGAGTAAAAAAAAAGTGAAAGGGAGAATGGAAAAAGGAGAGGAGAGAACGAATATTGGAAGGAATCGTTTGCGCCGTTTTCTTCTGCGTGTTTTCAGTATTCTATATTAAAAAAAAAAAGTTTTTTGACTCAAAGCAAAAATGTGCTGAGAAGACGAGGAGGGAGGAGAGCGAGTTCTTACGCTGAAAAACCAAGAAAAAAATTTGTAAAATGTAAATAAGGTTTTATTACTTAACGTCTTGACCTTTTGGGAATTTTTATTGTTTTGTTTTATTGTTTTGTTTTGTTCAGTAAATTAAGCTGTCTGTTTGTGTATTGTGTGGACAGAGCTGAATGCCATTTAGACAGGCAGACTGCCTGAGAGGCTACAGAGTGCGGGGAGGGAGAGAGATTCAGGTATGGTGAGGTGGAGGGTTGGTGTTTACAGGGTACAACCCTCCTGAATCCCACCGGGATCCAAACCTTACCTATCCCTTTCCCTCCAGCCCACAAACTGTACCCTCAAACAGGTTTTTCGTTTTTGTTGGAGGAAATTTGCCCCCCGTCCAGCAGAACCCCACCCCCCACCCCCCTTGCTTCACCCTTCCCCTTTTTAACAGTTTGAAAAAGAACAAGATTGCAAACTTTAGCCAAGTGTGTAAGGAAAGAAATGTCCTCGCATCCGCCCACCTAACTCTGCATATATCTTCGCCTCCCTCATTGGGACAACGGCGAAGGAAAAAGAGGGTGAGGGCACTTCTTTATTTCACATGCACCCTACAACCTGCAGGTGTGTAAAGGCACACACCTTCCTCCAAATGTGGCGCTAGTGTTTCAGCACATCCTGCTGACAAGATGTAGTGCGACGCCTTAACCTGCCAACTCCGGCAAACACACAGGCTCGTCAGCATCTCTATAGTCTCCTATAGTAATAATACTAACGATTATATTGTCTTATTACGACAGGAATTATCACTATTGTCGCTATTTATTAATAATATCGCCCGGATAGAGCGCAGTCTTCTTTTTTAATCTGTGAATTCAGGTTGACATGAATGTAAATGAGACTATTGTTTTGGTTTAAATCTTTTGTTTTCATGTAAGTGGACTGAAGAGGAATAGTAATGTCAAATAGTGTAATATATGTCTTATTTATGTCTAGTAAGGGAGCAGCCCCTGGCAGTAAGATCCTTAGAGCGATATATCCAGTCAAAGAGCAGAACAGGGAATGCACACACTTACCAACACATGCACACACGCATGCACACGCTGAAAGGAAACAATACAATGCCGTATTTGGTGCTACAAAAGGGAATTCATCATATCTTTGGAGCCAGTAAGATTTCTAGTTTAGCAGGAACCACTCCCACCACAGACTGCAGTGCAGCTATAGTAACCCTAAATACCTGTTTATCCTGCTCAGCTACTCCTTCTCATGCTGCGAAATATCACTGCTGTATGTAGCTGTAGTGAAATGTTGCAGGCTACCCTCAGTGCAAAACTGCAACTAAAAACGAATGAAGATGAGCCGTTGATTTTAGACTCAGTCTCGGTTGAACTGCTGCTTTTCAGCCTGTGGTCTTCCAACCCCCCTTAGTTTAACCTCCAAACCACAGACTAGATCAAGATAGAGCACTTAAGATTAACAGCATACTACTGAGAAAACACAACCGTTGAGTAGAAAACGAAAAACACTGAAATGTTACGAGGGAGCGTCATTTGTCTGGGGTACACTGCTAAATCTGCCAGCCTTGCGTGCAGATTTGCTCTTCAAAGGCAGCATGCATATCAGTGAAAGAGATGAATAACCCCACCGATACTCGCCCTTATCAAGGAACCGTCCAACTGCCACAAGGTAAAGAGCAGATTCGAAATTTTCAACACACATCCAGGGAGCAGAGCTCCTTATCGTTTACTGCCCAATGTAGACCCACAAGGCTGCTGAAGATGCTGTTGTTTTATTGTGTTGAATATATTTTGTTTGTGTTGTTTTTTTTTTTTTTTTACAATCGGAGTACACTGAATTTTTTTTTGTCTTAATGCACTGTGAAGCTAGAGAGCAGTTTCCCCGACCTACGAGGTCAGGGATGTGTGCTGCAGATGGCATCATGACTGGCAGGGAAAAAAACAAACAAAAATCCACATATATCAAATATATGTAGAATGCATATGAAGAACTTGATGACAAAGCATGTCGTATCTGAATTCTGAAGGCGTAGGAAGAGACTAGGTCGATGAAGAAGATCAATCAGTTGAGGTTTAGGTCAGCTCCTTTCTCCTTGAGATCAGAGGGCAGGGTGTTGGGGAAGAGTTGGGTTTCCAGCAGCAGGTTAAGAAGACTGGATCAAATTTAATTTTTTTTTAAATGCAGCTCAGTGTTATACATCCAATAGGCTAATCCCTGGAAGAATAAAAGGTCTGAACAAGAGTTCAGACAGAATGTAAAATGCTAATACTGAGGAGGGGGGTGTTTGATTTTTCTTTTACCCAAACAACGAGGTCAGGGAAATTAAACTTCATTTTTTTAGATAAAAAAAAAAAAGAAAAGCAACAATTGGATCCCGAATCAGACATATTGCTATCGAAGGTCATTCTCTGTTGGAGCGCCAGTGAGGGTTTAATCTCCACAACTTGGTAAGGAGGCTTCTTTACTCCCATCTAACACCATCCACTCTCCTCACCCCTCCCACTCGTCCTCAGTTTTCCAGTGCACTCCCATTCTTACACCCCCTTCTCCTCCTAACACATCGCTCCATGGGTGACTATGTCTGGTGTTTTCGATCGATGCATGTCTGCTGCTTGCCCCAGCAAATGCCTCAGATTGAGTCTGTCCTCCTGTGGGCTGCAGAGGACCACCTCTAAGGAGGAAGTGAGAGCTGGCAGGACGCAGTGCAAGAAAACTGTCCACTTTAAATCAACGCATTTTTCTTTGTGACTCTCAAGACAAGTATTGTTAAGTTGGATTCCCATATTGCTAAAACACATATCAAGAGGTAGTATTTGAAGTTTGTCAGGGGTTTGACTGGATTTTGATGGTAAATAGTATTGTAAAAAAGCGCGTAGGTGGAATGTGCGCTCCCATTCTACATCGAACATATACTGTGCTTCATTTGTCAAGCTAAGATAGCTTGTGGAACTTGTTTATTCCGCCGTAGAATCAAGTCACTTTAAGGCATATTTCTAATTTTTAAAAGTCCAAGGCAGATAAATAAAAAAAAAACATCTGTAAAACTTAAAGGTGAAATATGCAGAAAGCATGCATGCAGCACGGTATAGTATTGTTCAAGAAGGGAAGTGCTTTAACAGTATATAGACCTAAGAAGGCATCGATTAATGTGAGAAGGAGTTATATTTCATATCATTGATCAAACTTTAAAATATTCTTTTAGCTATCTCAACATTAGGAGACTAAAATGAAAATGTGACAAGTACTGGAAGCAATACTCGTTTCGGCATATCGTGTTGTCCCGTCCTCTGTCTGCCGTGTAGGAGCTTTTAGGTTTAGATGTTGGATAGGTTTACTGATGTACATCTCTTTTTTTTTTTATTCGTGGAAATGCTGCTATTTAATAATAACTGATGTACTAAGACGACAAGTTTAAAACATATCGGAACCTGTCCTTTAGCTGGAGCAGCTAGTTTTAGGGGGCAGTGTTAAATACCGCTCTGGTAGATGCTGACAATAAGTTAATTTTGTGCCAAAATATGTCTTGAAGGAGCTAAAACTCTTAACATGTTAAGTCAAAACACTCATTAGCTAAGAAGAGACCTCCTTTTATATTAAGAAAATGTGAAAAGTGCCAAATGAACCATATTTATAGTAAGGGTGAGGTTCCCGTAGACGTTTTTAAGAAATAGACGTAAAGACGAAGCACCTCAATATATCTTTGCGTTAAAGTCCTATTTTGTCCTTCCTGCTCAAGAAGGGGCCGCCATGTCAGTGTTAGCCGATCCTCTGGGAAATGCACTCCCAGAATGCAACAGCACTACAACTCTGGGGCTCGACTGATCAATATAGCGATAGGTTAGCATCATCATGCTAAAGAAAAATGTGACTAAGATAGCATTCTTAAATACAACCTTTTATAGTTACATCAAAAAATAAAATGTATTTTGTGGAAATAGATGTTATCTTTTTTGCACGTCTATATTGCATGATATCAAAGTGAAGCGTGAACAAAAAAAAGGTAAAAAAAAATCTAACAAAAACAAATTAATAAAAAAATAGGCAGTGTGTGTTGTTGATTTTCTGAAACAAATCTCTGCATGTCGATAAGGGTAGAGCATTTTGATATTGTTTCACATGCGTTCAAACTGTTGTTATTCCATGCAGTTGCGTTAAACCTGCCAAATGTCTGTGCTACAGGTTTGATTTTGTCGTTACAAAAGAAAAGCCTTTTTTTTTTTTTGTTTAAATTGACTAAACCTTTGCAGGAGGGATATGAACAAAGCTCTTAAACTATTTTTTTTTCGTTTGCGAGCTCGGAATAAAACATTTTTTAAGTGCACATAAACAAATCTATATATTTCTTAGGATTTAGTGTAAAATCTAGACGGAGATTGTTCACGAATGTTCTCTTCATTTCATTAACTTCACTTTCTTTGACAACTCGTGCTGCAGGAGCTTTTCATGTTTTTCTCTGTGGGTTTTTTTATTCTAACATTACTAACCTGTAGATGCACTCTGTCGTGTGTTTTTTTATACCCCCTCGCTTGATCTCTGGCTTGTCTTGGCATTGATGCATTTGGTTGATCTGGAGCATCTGAACCAACCAGTTAAACCAGTTCAGAAATAATCCAGGTACGCCGAGGTAGAAGGAGATAAAAACCTCCTTTTTGCCACCTGTTTAGGTCTTCCTCTGGTGAAGAACTCAGGAGGGTTTGTGTTTTTACTTGGGATGCACTGATCCGGTCAACGGATCCTAATGATTTTCATATGATCCCCCTTTCAAAGGTTATGGCAGAGATGATTTAGGTTTGATTGGATGCCACAAAACAGAAACCTGGCATTTGCTTCCATAAAAGGCTTGGATTTAGTTGTGGGACAATGTCACATTTTAACAGCATAATCACTAGAATTACTATCCCAATACAGTATTTATTGGCAGTTATTTTAATACCTACACATAAGTTAGAATTTTTTTAAATATCCTCCATTTGTTTCACTTCACCTGTATTTAATTTAGTTAACTAATCCAACATACTTTTGGGTTAACCAGGCTGCCGAGATTTGTGGTCTGGTGTATTTCTAGTTTCCAAACCATTATTGTCTTATTATTGCTGCTAATTTTTTAATTCAGAAGTATATATATTTCATTGACTGAGTTAAGAAAAAAACTTTATTTGAAAAATCTGACTGGCAGTGTGCAGCAGTAGAAAATCAGGGGAAAACTCCAAGCATTCTGTGATCTCACCAGAAGAACTTTAAAGTGTGATAACAGTATGGTGGGAAATTGATTCAAAGTTTTCTATCTAAGGAAAACCAGTTGATTGCATCAACTCATTGTCTCGGATGCAATCCCTCACACTAAGAATGCTTGTAGCGACAATGGAGAGGAAAAACTCAGGAAGAAACCTCCAGCAGAACCAGGTTTTAATTTTGAGCGGTCATCTGCCGAGGTCAACTGGGGTTCAGTCTACTAAACTAAGCTTATATGAATTAATTTGTGTCATTTTAGTCTTTAAAGGAAATCAGTAGCTGCCATTAAAAGCCGGATCAGTGCATCTCTAGTTTACGTTAAATACTAAATCTAAGTTATGTCCCCCCAAAATAAACCGTTTTGGGAAGTTTCAATCTATGTTGAATCCCAACGCCTCTATTAGCTTTTTTGACTTAAGCCTGAATGTTTTAGGTATTTCATTTTCACTACCAACCCTCTCTGTCATTTTTGTCAATTTAGACAGTTTTGTAATTGGGTCGGAACTGGATCTTGGCCCTAACTCCCTTGGAACAATGTTCCCATTTCTTGCTCTGAGTTATATGTTTGCACTAAACTCTCTGCTGACACTGTGCATGGCAGGCCAAGCTGAGGTGGGGGTCAGAGTGTAAGACTACTGTAGATTTTTAGCATTGATGTAGGTGTTTTGTGTGTTTAGATGTGCATGCTCCTTCTGTCCCTCTCTCTGGGTTTGTCCGCTATAGATCAGCTCTGTGCTCATGGTGTCTTTGTTGATAGCCAATAAGTCATTATTTTCCCCATGGTTTTAATTTGACTGTGATGTGTAGATAAATGCTAATTTAACCGCTAACCTTGTTGAAAGGGGAGCTCATTGCTTCTTCTATTTCTATGCCCCCCCGCCCCAACTCCACCTACCTCTAGGAACCTGCTCTCACTCACACTTATCACCCTGACCCCCTTCAAACAACATCCAGTGTTTTAAAAGACTTCCCTTCCTTTTCCCCCTTCCTCTTCTCCCAAAACTTGTTCCCCATTGAAACACCAGCGACTGTAGACTGCATTTGTCATATCACTGTTCTTCTGTTTCTTCTTCTCGCTCTTTTAATTTACTTACTTCCCTGGTTTTGATTTGTATTGTATGCTCTAACCCGAACCTGTTTTAACAAAATGCCATTTCTGTGTGTAGCCTGTTTACCCGTTTTCCACACACACACACAAAGTACACACTCCATGCCCTTGTTTTGTGCACTTTCACTGCCCACTCTTCCTCCTCCTCCTCCTCGCCCAAACATACACTCACTGCACACACTTTCCTCCTCCGCCTCCCACGAGTCTCTTCTCTCGAGTGCCAAAATAGAACAGAGAGGAAAACAAAAATGACAACAGCGACTTCTACTACCATTCCAAGCGTTTCTTTGAGTTGTTCTTGTGTCTTGGACATCCATCCTGGAAGCACCCATGAAGCCAGCATGCTCCGCCTTCATAACATGATGTCGCTCATGACGTCTCAACTGAACAGCACCTTGCCCCCCTACCACCACCACCTTCTCCTCCTCCTTCTCACCACCCCCCCTCACAGAGCTAAACCCGACAAGGATTAACCCCTCTGCAGGTTGGCTACCTACCTACTGTCCTGCCTCTCAACCTAAAAAAAAAAAAACAAAAAAAAAAACAGCCCTACCGCTCATGCCAGCTGCTTTCCTAATTCTGTCATTTCTTCAGCCTGTTGGACTCCATTGATTGTGTGCCATGGTGTTGGGGGCACCTTTCACTCTCCTCACCTCCCTCCTCTCTCTGTATCTCCCCCCCGTCCCCACCTCTTTTCTCTTACTTTTTCTGTAATCCCCCCCCCCTCCTCTCGCTCTCGCTCCATTTGATTTTTCTCAATGGGAAAGATTCAAAAACTCCATTTTCTAATGATGATTTTTTTGTTTCTGTTTGTCGTTTAACATCCAAACCACGCACGCCGACACATGCACCGCCCTCCGTGCAGCGGTGTGTGTGGGGAGTGTTTACGCACCGTCAGCTGCGCAGCCATCCTCTGTCTTCTCGAACTTTTTGAACTTTCACCCCCTCATGAACTTTATTGACCTTCCTCCTCCTCCTCCCCCACTTCTGTGTTCATCCAACTGTTTGGACGATAACTCTCCATTCCATCCCCAAAACCTCTCTTGAGACTGTGCAATGCTAGCTGATGTGATTGGATTTTTTTCTTTTTTGTTTGTTTGTTTGTTGCTCATCATTGGGGACATTTCTCTGAGATACAAGTCTAAAAAAAAATAAAATAAATAAAAGAAGAAAAAAAAATACATGAAAGTAAGAAAAAGATCCCAAAAAAGGAAACGCAGACAAACAAAAAAAAGATAAAAACACTAAGCAACTGTTTCACCACGATTTCATTTTTTTCTCTCTCATTGTAAATATTTTTGTCAGAGTTTTGCCAATCTGTAAAGAGAGAAGTGTTAAGCAGAAAGGGGCCGGCAGCATAAAGAGAGAAACTCGTGGAGGCGATCATCCCACTCCTGAATCCCATAGTTAGGGTCTGCCTGTATAATCAGCTCTGGTAGTTCTACTGTGTTGCCCTGTGCTGTTGTTATTAGTGTTGATTTACCTCCTGTGATCACTGTTAGCTTTCCTGTTGGCTTGCAAACTCTCTAGAAAACTGTGCTCATCAGATAGCAATTACTAACAACGAGAACTAGTCCAAGCCATTCTCGATGTAGGCTTGTTCATGTGCATTTGTTGATGTTTTTTCTAACAGTTAGTTGTAGTGGCATTATCAAGCCGTAGTTGTAGTGTTAGAGACATATCATCATGGAATCATTTAAAATGACTCAGCTCCTCTGTTTTGGAGAGAAAAAAAATAATAAATCCCAGGAACTAAATATAATTTTTTAGAAACAGAAAGAAGTTCCTCCTGGGGTTTAAAAGGAGGAGGCTGAGCTGCTGACGCTCTCTGCAATACAGTCGTGGTTTACATCCAGAGATTCTCTGCAGGTGCCCTTCAACCACCCGGACGCCTGCAGAACCAAACTTGGATCATATCTCCATGTTTTCCGCCTCTACATCGAGACATTTTCGAAAAGCAGTAAATTGAGTGAGATTCAACTGCACCATTTCATTGCATTGCTCTCAGCTCCACTCTTGATTTATGCTGCCTGCCCCATCGCCCTGAGAACACCACATGAGCTATTTATTTCTCAGACTATTATTGATATACTATTAATAAATAACTTCGCAACAAGAAAAGGGAATGACTGGAAAAAAGGTGAATTAATACTATTGTTTTGTTTTCATTTTTAGTATCTTAGTGGTTGCTTTTAACAACATTCATTAACTGACTTAAAGATTATTGAATATTTAATGTAATTGTAGCATTGTGTTTGTAAAGCAAAA
This sequence comes from Cyprinodon variegatus, assembly GCF_000732505.1. Taxonomy (NCBI): domain Eukaryota; kingdom Metazoa; phylum Chordata; class Actinopteri; order Cyprinodontiformes; family Cyprinodontidae; genus Cyprinodon; species Cyprinodon variegatus. The sequence goes on along the minus strand of NW_015150963.1, from coordinate 611,043 downwards.
AAAAAACAAAAAACTAGTGAGTTGTGTTTCTTGACTTGTGGATTACCAGTGAAGTGGGCAATCTAGTGCTAATATATATATGAGGTCTTTTTTTAAGGATTCTTATTTTGCGACAGCAACAGCAGTCATTATAAATGTTCATTTTAGCATCACCTGTCTTCCGTTGTCTTATTCTTCACCTTCCACCACACTCTGCATCATCACAGTAACACATCGCAAGTCCGGGGTGGGACCGAATGCAAGGTCGGGAGAGAGATGCGTGTTGTCTCTGGAATGAATCTGCAAACGAATGCTCTGCTAACTTGCCTTTGAATGCATGTCTGTCATGGGTTGTATGTGTGTGTGTGATTTCTGTGAGGGTGGGGTTCGGGGTGGGTGTTTCTGTCCAGTGTCCACCAAAAGCTAAAACCTGTCAGGCTTCCATGCTCCCTGATGGAACCTCCTGACGTTATAGCTGCAAACCCTCATCATGTGATCTGACTCAACTCGACTGTCCATAACCCCTTCAGTCACCTGACCAACCAAATCAACCAATCACTGTCCACCACTACCGCCTACCCCTGCGCCATCCTTTGCTGCACACCACGTCAGCCCCATGTGATGTTCTCCATCGATAACATACTACTGTCACAATCTACTGTTACATGCCGACAGATCTGGGGATAAAAGCTTACATAGAGTGTTTTCCCAAGGGTTTAAAACCAAACAAAGCCTGGCCTAATTCAAGACAAAGTGCACCTCAAGTTTGATTCCCCAAAGGTTTAACTTAATGATGTTTTTAGCAGTTTTAACATGCCTGTCCTTTGGATTTCTGACTCCAACACCATGGAGGTGAATAAATTTTACTCTGTGGTGGTGCTTACAGCACTTACACTTAAAATAGGAACCTTCCAGTAAAGGAGAACATGTCTTTGTTGCTCAGGGCGAATTGAGAACAATTTTACTGGGACTGTTTTTTCTGACGAAAGCAGATGTAGTTGTTGTGCAACAAAAATGTAATTTGTATATTCAGCGGATGGGGACAGAAACGGATGTGGCAGATGTGTCAAATCTCTATGTGTTCAGACTAAACCGAACCTTTGATCTTCATGAGGTGCACTTATTTTACATCATTTCACTCATCCAAAATCATTGCTTTAATTTTCAAATCAAGATCGTCCTTTTCCCCAGAGCTGCTTACTGCATCCTATTGTTCATACTACTGTACGTGCTGCATACTACCTTTACCAGGTCAGAATCCACCTTAACCTGTTTCCATGCCAACCACAGAGGAGCCAGTTGCCACGCAACTGACTTCCACAACAACAAACCAACCAACCAGTCATTTTTCCCAACTGACAACGCCACGCCCACCTACCTATGATTTGCTCTTAGAGGAAGAAACAGAGAAAACGAGAGATTAGGAAGAAGGGAGGAGAGATAAAAGAAATGTAGTTGTGATTCTCAGGGTGTTTTAAACAGATTAACTGTTGAGTCTGTTCTCCAGTCTCTCACTGGTGTCTTGTTGCCCCAAACTGAGCCCAAAGACGATCATATGAGAAAATCATTTGTATTCCCCGATTGACTACTGACCAAATCTTCTCCATCAGCTGATTGATAGTATTGATTGACCAATTCTCTTGAGAGATGGTACGCAGCCAGCTAAATGCAGCTCGGCACTGTAACTTATGTTTACAACCCAAATGAGACCAACAATGCTGTTGACAGAATGTGTAGGACTTCAAAAAAAAAAAAAAAACAGAGAGAGAGAGAAACAAATCTCTAAAGAGTACTTATTTCTAAATAATGGAACTTTTCGCTTACTTTCTATGTGACATGAGGTAATGTAATTTTTTTCAATCATTGCATGTGACTATTTTATTTGCAATGAAACTGTTAGAATGGATGGTACATTTGTGACATCAGAGCAACATTAAGATGCCTGATGCTAGGAATCAGTCGGTGTCTAAATTTTTATGTCGCCCGTGAGGAGTTCTTTTGGACCAATGAATGCTAAATGTGTGACCATACAAAGCTGTAAAGGTTTTGTTTATTTGTACATGGTTATGGGTAAAATAAATCATTGAAGCAAAGTAACATTTTTAGTCTAAAGCAGTAAATCCTCCCATTTGTTTGAAAAGTCAGTAACAGGGTTTTGTTTCGGGGTTTTTTTATATATATTTTGCTTTGCTTAGATCTGTAGATGAACTATTCAGAGGTAAGTTTCAAAATTAAAAGGTCATCCAGCATGGTTCCTGGGTACAATGTTTCCCCTGAGGGTTCATGTTAGAGCAGCACTAAAATTGAAAACAATCAGGGTTTTTAAAACGGTTATCGTCTTCCCTTCGATCAAGAATGGGCAGGGTTCAACTCTGACATATCCATCTACCCACAATCCTCCTGTGCACCAGAGTCATCCGACCAACACCTGCACCTTTTGCATCCGCCATGATTCCACCGTCAGCTCCTGTGACCTCTGGCCAATTCGACTCTCTCCATGTCATCGGCTAAGCGGCTAGCGGCTTTTGCAAAGCCCCCTCCCACCCCCAGGAAATGGAGTCACAGTTCACAGCATGGTACGAACCGCCACTTGTCACACTCCTCCCACATACCTTCCTCCATAAGCCACTTAAAGAAGTTCCTCCAGCTTCCAGCGAGAAGATCACTCTGTATCCTTATGTTTTAGCTCATTTTTAGATTTTTGAGAAAACAGATCAAAACAGTTGCGTTACTTTTTTGGTTATATATCGATGCTTAAAAGTTATATTCACACTGAAAATTTTACAATTCTCTTTACTCATTATTTCACCGTTTCTTGGAGGGTGAACTGCTGGGAGCCAAATGTCAACACAATGAATTAACTTTTTCTGTAACAGCAATGCGACCATCCCTAGGTGAGCAATTCTGAGGAGATGAGAAATTTCATTAAAAAATACCATAAAAACAAAAAAGTTGTTTGAAACATTCTAAACAGTTATTTTTACTAGTTACTTTTAATCCGAAAAAAGAGAATAATTCAATTTGGTATATTTATATAACGCAGATTCAAAGTTTTCTATCTAAGGAAAACCAGTTGATTGCATCGACTCATTGACTTGAATGCAATTCCTCACACTGAGCATGCTAAAAGCGACAGCTGAGAGGAAAAACTCCAGCAGAACCAGGCTAGGTGTGATCAGCCATTTGGTGAGACCGAGTTCAAGGACACAGAATAATTAGAACAAATATTCTAAATATATATGAAAAAGACAAATTGAATGCAACCAGACAGATTATGTACACCTTGCCCACAACGCCAGACCTTTAGAGGTAAATCTGTGATTAGCAGAACATAGGATGAACTGACAATAGGCCTTTGATGATGTTGGTTACTTGGATTGTCGGCCTTTTTAAAAAATAATCTTAACAAGCAAATCTGTCAAATTATTGAGAAAACTAAGTTTTAAAAGTATTTTCCCTTGATGATCTTAAGAAAAAAAAAATTTAAACTTGAAACTGATAATGGGCTTATTTATCTGTCTTGTAAAAGATATAAAGGTCTAAAAACAATAGCATGTCACAGACGCAAAAGTGTTTTAAAAAAGTGGGAATACATCAAAGTGCAAAACTTAAAGCTTGTTCTNGCGTTACTTTTTTTGTTATATTCACACTGAAAATTTTACAATTCTCTTTACTCATTTAATTATTTCACCGTTTCTTGGAGGGTGAACTGCTGGGAGCCAAATGTCAACACAATGAATTAACTTTTTCTGTAACAGCAATGCGACCATCCCTAGGTGAGCAATTCTGAGGAGATGAGAAATTTCATTAAAAAATACCATAAAAACAAAAAAGTTGTTTGAAACATTCTAAACAGTTATTTTTACTAGTTACTTTTAATCCGAAAAAAGAGAATAATTCAATTTGGTATATTTATATAACGCAGATTCAAAGTTTTCTATCTAAGGAAAACCAGTTGATTGCATCGACTCATTGACTTGAATGCAATTCCTCACACTGAGCATGCTAAAAGCGACAGCTGAGAGGAAAAACTCCAGCAGAACCAGGCTAGGTGTGATCAGCCATTTGGTGAGACCGAGTTCAAGGACACAGAATAATTAGAACAAATATTCTAAATATATATGAAAAAGACAAATTGAATGCAACCAGACAGATTATGTACACCTTGCCCACAACGCCAGACCTTTAGAGGTAAATCTGTGATTAGCAGAACATAGGATGAACTGACAATAGGCCTTTGATGATGTTGGTTACTTGGATTGTCGGCCTTTTTAAAAAATAATCTTAACAAGCAAATCTGTCAAATTATTGAGAAAACTAAGTTTTAAAAGTATTTTCCCTTGATGATCTTAAGAAAAAAAAAATTTAAACTTGAAACTGATAATGGGCTTATTTATCTGTCGTGTAAAAGATATAAAGGTCTAAAAACAATAGCATGTCACAGACGCCAAAGTGTTTTAAAAAAGTGGGAATACATCAAAGTGCAAAACTTAAAGCTTGTTCTGCAACTATTCGTCATCAAACAATAATAATAATGTGGTTCATAGATACATTTTCTCTTGCTTGCTGCATTATTACCAATTTTTAGCTGAGAATTAAACATTTTGCATCCTAACCGTTTTGAATATGATAATACTGACCCAGTATGTTGCGTTGCTTTAGAATCTGGGCTGATCTAAAAGGCTTGACTAAAAGATTAGAAAATAAAGAAAGTCTGACGATCACCAGCGTATAGATAAATTATTGTTAGATATTTAAATAATCTATCAATTTCAAAAGATTATTATAATGTATTATTTGAATTACAGATTAAAAGCAAAAATCATTTATATTCTATACTTATTTTTGTGTGTAAAACAGAGGCTACAAGCAAAAGAACCTCCTATATTTTGGCTCATATTGAGTCTAGCAGAACTTTATATTTACCCAAACTCCTAAGCAGTTTTTCCTCCAAGTAATTATTCAGAAAATTGAATTTCTATTCACTCTTAGCATGTGGACAGACATAAATGTAAATGTTCTTTTCCACTCATCTGAATGGATGTAGAAAAGCTTTGTGATGGACGATACTGTGCCTTAGATCAACTCCCAGGGGGCTTTTAAGTGGTGTAAAAACACAGAGGTTTTTAAAGGAAGCCAGAGGTAAGTTACTCGCTGCACTTAGAGGTTAAAATCACAACAATCTCCATCTTTATATTTATTGTTAAGTGTCAAATAACTCTTGAAGTTTTCTTTTTTTTTGGGAGGGGTGGTGCTTTGGAATATTTTCGTCTCAGCTGCCCTACTTTTTCTGCAGAGGACTGAAGTTTGTACAGATAAAGCGGCTGTGTGGGCCCCAGAGGGGCCAGTCAGACAGATTTTTTGATGAACTATCTGTATTTCTATAGGACTGCGACCAACATGCAGAGCACAGCCTGAAAGCTGGAAACTAGGGCACTGGGATGTCACTTGTGCTGCTGCCTCCCACCAGCTTCATGTACTCTAAAGTTTTAGTGTAAGGAGAAACAGGGTCTAATTGCCGCTACAGATAGTAAAAATCATTTGAAAGTTAACCATCCTACCAAAGAAACGCCTTTGCTCCTTAACTGGAACTCTCCATCTCTACAAGCTAATGCTTGCAGATAATCTGTCTCTGTCAGCATTAACAAAGCTGTACTAGCGCCGATAGCTCACCTCTACTCTAAGGAGGCAGCATATGGATTTTTCTTTCCTCTTCTTTTGCCCTTCTTACTTTCCTACCAGTTCCTTCATTCAATTAAATTCTAAAAATAAATGCCAGCACATCCCAGAGGAGCCATGCCCTGAAATTCCCAGGTTGATTCCTCTGAAGTCGTCTAGAAGTGGGTTCGAAGATGAATTAGGACCATCTTCCTGCAGCGACTCTGATTGCAGGGAATCTGTTTTTGCCAGCATTGGATGTTAAGAGTCACGGCTCATTTTTTTTTCACATTATTCCTGTTTTTTTGTTTTGTTTCCTGGATTTACAGTTACATGTTTGGTAGGTTAACAACTGCAGAAAACAAAACTGGGTCTGAAACGAGAAAAAGAGTACTGTAACATTGCAAGTGCATCAATCACATGATGTGGTGTTTGAAGAAACATCAAAGATCGCAGGTAACCTGAAGATAAACAGGTTTACAACCTGAGGAGAAATGCTCCTCTTATACTTAGGCTTTAAATGATTCGTCTTTGTTTCTGATGAGAAAGGAATCTCTATTAAGATTATAGAACAAGGTAAAAGGAATGCAAATTCTAAAGGAAAATATGATATGTTTATATTTTATTGAAGAATAGCATCTCAAATAGTAATAATACCGTTTTTCTTCGGAATTAAAGCGATCAATTTGCTTTTCTTAATCAGCTCCCTGTATGTTTCTGTTGGTATGTTTTTATATGTTTTTTGGTAAAAAAAAAAAAGTCTTTTAGGTTAATCTGGCTGGGTCACTTAAAAAAATTCATTCAGAGGAAATATGTTGATCATATTAAAATATTATTTTCAGCTTAAAACATGCTCACGGATAGAAAAAGTGCAATGCATTTGATGTATTGGTGCCTTAAAATAAATAGCCTTTGTTTTTTCTGTTTAGAAAATCTGGTAACATTCACAGGGATCTGCTCAATAAAACAAAGAAAAGTTAAAAAATATGAAAGCAATCAAAACCAGATTAACTCTGATTTTATTAGGAAGTGCAGGAAGACAACATTTTTATTACTACAATTGTACTATAAAAATACTTTTATTAAACTAATAATATAGTCAAAACAAAAATCTCTTATTAGTAGAGATTATATTACGGTATTTTTTTCTCACCTTTTGTCTTTATCAAGATAAACACATAGAAAATAAAGCTTCTTAACAAAATATTTTATTCTATTTTATAGTAAATTGAGGATTGGGGGTGTTACAAAATAAAAAAAAACCCCTTAATTCAATTTTATTGTTTTCTTTTTTTGTTAAATTAAGAAAAATGCTGCAATTTGAGTTAACAGTGGCCGTGCTTTGCAGGAGTGTGAATACAACCGACTGTTCTGGATGGGGCTGTTCTCCTTTTTAACAGGCTTTACTATGCTACGCATATATGAAAACATGAATAAGATGCTGATCCTCGTACTTATCTCGTCCTATCAGGAGTAAAAAGCTTTTTTCTACATTAATTACAATTTTTGGATAACTATATATATATATATATATATATATATATATAT
>NW_015150963.1:600812-603840 GCF_000732505.1 Cyprinodon variegatus | reverse complement strand
TATATATATATATATATATATATATATATATATATATATATATATATATATATATATATATATATATATTGTAAGAAGCTCTCAAATACATTTTCTACTGTATAGATCTAACATATATAGATTATTTATATATATTTATATAAAGTATGAATTCAAATTAGCATTTAGCAAGTAAACTGAAAGTTCTTAATCTATAGACATAATTTACTATTAGAGGAATTTCAACAATAAACATTTCAAAATCTTTGAACCAAAGTGATATTTGTGTGAAAAACTAACCTTTATTCCTGTATGTCTTTTATCTTTGATTAACAAGTTATACAGCCGTTTTTAATAAATATCAGAAATATTTAGAACTAATGAATTATTAATTTTTGTAACATTTCAAACTCAAACTGAATCGATTTTAATTTTTTTTTTTTTTTTGTGCTTTGCCTCTAACGGAGATATTTAAGATTACCGAATGTGCTTTTTATTTATGACACGTGCCAATACTGCAGTGCAAACAGCATGATTTCATGAAAGGCACTTTGGCTTGTACAGTAAGTTGTTTATCAATTTTATGGTACATAATATGTTCTGCAATTTTGCAGTTACTGTTGTTCCTTTTCTGTGGGGCCTTGATGCTTTAATAAATGTGTTTTCTATGGTAAAAAAAATAAGGGAAGGCTATACAGTGCTTGTTGTGACGTGTCTAACAGGATGCAACTGCCTTCTCTTCCCTTGTGTTTTTTTTTCTTTCTCCATGTAAAACAAGATTTTAAAACAGCACAGCACGTCATTTGTTCTTTTCCCCTTCTTAGAGTGATCATTGAAGAGAATATTGGAAGTTACTGGATTGCAGGTAAGGTCCATCCTAAAGACACATGAAATCTAAGATCTACGCACATGAAGTTTCCACATTCATCATCCGAACCAGCAGAGCACATTACTCCCAAAGATTTTTCTTTGTATCTAACTACAAGGACAAAGTCACTGAAGCCATGGAGTCATTTATCAAGCCAAACCTGAGCTTACCTTAATTCTGATTAGGAACATCTTTTTTTTTACTTTGCGTATTAGACAGACCCAGGATGTTTACAAAAATGTTTTCAGCAGGTTCATTTCTATTTTTTTTTTATTCACAAAAATTCCTCAAAGCAGCAGTGCAGGAAGAAATCTGATCTAGAAGCGACGTGGCAGAAGCATCCCGAGCTGTTGTCTGCATCGACAAAGCCATATTAGCTGCATTTTTAGGTAATCTTTAAACCATACCGCTTTTAGAGAGCAGAGGTGCAAGGGTGAAGGAGATGAGACGGATTAATTGGTCATGCATTCTCAAACTGGATGTTTGGTTTAGGATCTGTTTCTAATCTTAGTCGAGTAGCAAAAACTATTAATCCCTAGACTGTAATATAGCTATTTTGACCCTACAGAGTTTGATGATGAATAAAACATGGTTTACTATAAAGGCAACGTCTAATCTTCTTAAGTAGCTGTCATTTCTAAAACCTATGAAACTATGCATAACATATGAATGAAACTTCAAGGTAATGAGCTAGAACCAAATTCTTAACTGCAAACAAAATATATGTAGGAATAGGAATTAGGGATTGCTTCTTCGTGTAAACTCTGCAGGACCCTCCTACCAAGACATCCATTCTCTGCATCTGCTAATCCAGAGGTCACAACAAATAAACATGCAAAGACACTCATACTGAAAATAAAAAAGATCAGTAAAGCTAACAGTGATTTTTTTGTTATGTCGGGAGAAGTCTCAGTAGAAACCAAACAGTACCTGTCAGATCTGTGGATGCCAAGGCAGCTACCCTCCGCTTCTCCTGTCAGTTCTGATTTTACCTCAGAGATGCACCACAAACCCATGTTTTAGTTAAAATTATAGTTATAAAACACTAAGTTAAGAATTATGCTGTTTCAGTTGACTCTACACAGTTTGCTATGATTAAATAACTTCTAAGCACCCACATAACATACATATTATGATATCCTGAGAAGAAAAGCACTGCTCATTGCATCTCTTCTCTTCACTGCTCCTTAATGGCCACACAGTAAAAACAACATCCTCTTAAGGGATGTCTCCTTTTAATCTAAATAAGGTAGAGTAAGTACAATTGAAAGAAATTAAAATTATTTTGTATAATTTTAATAATAGTATTACCTTGTTACTTACATATTGATTTATTGATATGTGCTAAGAAGACATTTGGCCTGAAAAAAAAAAAAAACAGATAAATGAAGAAAAAAGTAATAAAACCTTGAAAGTCCTTCATTTGTTAACACACACAGCATACAAGTAGTCAAAAATCCTTAATTAAATAGAGAAAATTACATTTTACATTTGTCCAATTCAGTTTATTTATATAGCACCAATTTATAACACATGTCATCACATGCACTTTACAGAGACAATTCAACCAGATCATCCAGTTAAATTGGTTAAAAATTTCTATCTAAGGAAAACCAGTTGATTGCATTGACTCTAAGGCAATCTCTCACACCAAGCATGCTTGTAGTGACAGTGGAGAAGAAAACTCCTTTTTAACAAGAAGATACCTCCTGCAGCCTGGTTCTGCCGAGGTGTCTGTTGAGGCCCACTGGGGTTCAAGGAGACAGAAACAGACATACAGAAAGGAGCAGAGATACAAAAGGCAACTATAATAGTCGGCCCCATCCAGGAAACACACAGCCAGGCAGACGAGCTCCGAGCCAGGTCCCATGTCAGAGGATGAAGAGAGCACATACAGTTAGTAACAGTCAGAGAAACAGGACTACACTGAAAAACAGGCCAAGCTCCAACATCTATAAACAAAGGTGTTGATGGCTAGTCTGACGTAGTCCTATTCAATTCTAGTCAGAATATGAGTCTGATGCTGCTCCATAGAGCTGTGATTATGGGGCGTGTTTTGAACGAATCAGGAAAAAAAATGCCTCTGCACTCAATTGGACAGACGTACAACCAATAAGAGCAACGGAGTGCGTGACGTATGTTAAGCGATGCATAGTTGTTGTCAACAAAAATCAAAGTGTG
>NW_015150963.1:583317-600536 GCF_000732505.1 Cyprinodon variegatus | reverse complement strand
TGGGACTAAGTTCGGAATGGCACCCAGGCTAGTTGATGGCAGCAGCACTGCTGATATTTCTCTCCAGGATGGCGTCACAGCTAAACAGGAACAGACCATATGAAGCTACTATGAGAAAAGGCAGAGAGAACATAAAGTTAGAGATTGAACAAACAAATGCTGCAAGATGGGAGAATGAAGCAACATAATGAAAAAGGGGTCCCTATGTCCTCCAGCACTCTAAGCCCATAGCAGCATAACTATAAAGATAGCACTGGATAACCTGAGCCACTCTAACTATTCGACATGTTGTCCAGGATCTTATTGGTTTCCAAACAGGCTAAAAGCTTTGCTCTATCAGAATAATGGGCCATAAACTCTGATGCAATAAATAACAATATTTATATATGAAAATTAAATAACTTGAAGATGACAGAACATGGAACTGGACAGGGTGGGATGCCCAGAACAATAAAAACCAGGGAACTTGTAGGTGTAAACGTTGACATAGGGAATAAAACCAAGATGAAGGATTATTATTATTTATTTTCTGAAAATCCTGGCCACATTAAGCTGCAGTAACAAATAAGTTACCACAGACATTTAGTTTGCCTGTTCCTGACAAGGCTAATAGAAGGGCTTACTCAATACGGGTTGCTATATCTGCTCAGTCAGTGTCATTTAGTGACACTAATCAGAAATAAATTTGTTAGTTTCTTCCTTCTCTCCATCATCTACTTTGGGTGGACTGCTGACCAAAGCATCTGACAAACAATTCATATTCTTGCTAATCCCCCAATTTGCCTCATAATGCTATGAATGTTGTATATATCAAATCACTGAGTTTTTGCAGTGATGTTGATACATCTGCATGTTGTGGTATTTTGTTATCAGCCTACATGAAAAAAACTAACGTATGTTATTTCAGAGAAATGTCCATATAGGATCTTTTTTTTCCCTACAATTACCTGCTTGAGCATTACTTCCTTTTGTTGGGATGATGTCTGCTATCTGTGCAGGCTGCTGGCTCAGAACAGAGCCAAACCTGTTACTGTTACACAGAGGATCTGCGTTTGGCTCAGGTTTTCTGCTAGTGGTATGTTCCTGTACGCAGTAAGAGATACTGAACATTTTGGTAAAAACACTTTGCTATACCATCAGTAGCATAAATTTGGCATTAAATAGATACAGCTTACATCACAGTCATACAAAAATGAACTAAATCAAGGACGGATTCTATAATATTGCATGTAACATAAATTAGGCTACACATCACAAATTTAACTTTGGAACAGGTTTTCCTGACAGGATTCCCTAATGTTATTAAGGTGCTTGACTGCTCACACATTAATTCAATTCAGTTCTATTTATTTATATAGCACCAATTCACAACACATGTCACCTCAAAGCACTTTACAGTTCACCAGATCATACAGTCAAATTGATTCAAAGGTTTCTATTGAAGGAAAACCAGTTGATTGCATCGGCTCATTGACTCAAAGGCAACCCCTCACACTAAGCATGCCTGTTGCGACAGTGGAGAGGAAAAACTCCCTTTTAACGGGAAGAAACCTCCAGCAGAACCAGGCTCAGTGTGAGCAGCCATCTGCCCAGGCCGACTGGGGTTCAAGGAGACAGAAGCAGAGATACAAAAAGCAGCTGTAAAAGGCGGCCCCATCCAGGAAACACACATCCAGGAAGAAGAGCTCCGAGCCAGCTCCCATGTCAGAGGATAAAGAGAGCACATCCAGCCAGTCACAATCAGAGAAACAGGACTACACTGAAAAACTGGCCGATCTCGAACATCTATAAACAAAGGTGTTGATGGCAGGAACACAGCTGATATTTCTCTCCATGAAGGTGTCACAGCCAAGATGTTAAGATGTTAAAATGTTAGGCTCCTGTGGAGCAAATGAAGGTGGATTTGTTAACAGGAAATCCCAGCGTTCAAGAGTAAGTTACATTTAGGATATCAAATACATACATTTATTTGGTGAATTACATTATCTGAACACATCTTATTGTTTCCAGACCTGTTCATCCCTGGTTTCCTTCTAAAATAGTTCTCCATTTATTTAAGTTAAGAGTCAGATTTTCTGCTGGCGTGAATTCTGGGAACAGAATGTTGTCACAAAAGTGTGACAAATCAGATTTTCATGCTAGATAACATTTAAGAAATACCAAGGCTTTTTTCTAAAAAGTCCTGTATTGAAGGGCTGAATACTAAGACTGATATAAATAACATAAATCTATACACTGTAAGATCTCTATGTTACCAAACTGGCTTCCATTGTTCATTTGAGAAAAGTAACTCCTTAAATGATTTAGTTTACAGAAGTGGTTAGGAATATGTATTTTGGTTTATTTAGGCAAATAGTTAATTTGCTGTGTTTTACTTCATTGTCTCTTAAGGAAAACTGCAGTCCTGCATTTTGACTTGTCCTCAAGTTTTTCTGCGACATCTTGTTTAGCATTTGGAGCCAAGATGCACTCGTTACTCTAGGTCAGGCTTGGCTCTCTTACCCTGGGATTTCTGAATTAAAAATGGTTTTTTTTTGTTTTTTTGTTTTTGGACAGGAATGGTCTCAGACTTTGTTCAGCCTCCAGAAAGGGTGTGATACTACAACATCTTGAAATGGGCAGAACCCATATAGGGAGGGAGGGGCATCTTCGTTTTGAAGGAGTTTTTCTTTAGGGGTTGGAAGAAAACAACTACTTTCATAAAATATAAATTCTCTATAGTGCTAAAGGCATTATTTCATCATTTCTTTGCTTAAGTTTTTTTCAAGGCTTTGAAAAAGCCCTATAGGACTTTTAATAGGTTGAAGATTTTTCTCTCATTGAATATAGAAAAGAAGGTAAATTGTTTTTGATTTTTTTTTTTTTTGTTAAAGTGTAAATTACCACATAAAAATCTTTATTGCTTTGTTCAAAAAAAGCACACCATTTACATTGTTTTATTTTATTTTAAGAGATTTCCTTACAGCCCTCACAAACTTCTTGGTGGAATTAGAATAAATTCAAGTCAAAATGTGGGGTCTAACTAGATGCTACAAAGGTAATGGAAACGTTTAATTTTAGTTCAGGAATGTATAAAATCAGCAAAGAAGTCTAATTCTTCTTTGTTTGTGTTGGTTTAATTGTGGCCATTTTACAACAGAGGGGACCTCATTCTGATACTTTATTTTATTACTATTATCTGACAGAAATAAAGTGTCACATTACAAATTACACATTTCATTAAAATACTTAAGGATTTTGCTACTTTTTTTTACGTCAACCATTTTTTTTATTGATGCCACAGAACTGTGCTGAAAACAGACCGCACAAATCTGGACGTTGGTGTCGACGTCCTTCAAGGCATCATTTAGTTTGTCAAATGAATGTCTGTTTATTCTGATTTTATTCCAGTATTTACTTTTTGGGATCTTAGTAGGATAAATATGATCTATCTGGTGAAACTGTATAATGGCCTTTATACATCCTCCGATATATTTGGTAGAGAGCACAGATGTAGTTTGAAGACATGCATGGGAATGTTTGTTGTTTTAGCTGTTGTTCTATTTTTACAGTAATGACCTTTCTTCACCCCCCGGCCCTGCAAATTACACAAATCCACAAGGACACATTCGTCCCTCCACAGCTTATGAGAAGCTGACAGCCCTCCCTTGTTTTATATAACACATTTCTCCAAAGTTTCAGAATACTGCTTAAAAAAAACGGGAACAATTTATTGAGAAGGGCTGTAAATACACTATTTAAATACTGTCAAACTTCAGAAATATGCAGTAATTTATCAGTAATTTACTATTTAAGCAAGATGCATCTCGATCTACTGAAATAAACTGTAAAAAAATATATACTTTACTAGTAATGAACTAGATAATTAAAAAAAAATTTGTTTTCCTTTATGCAAAAGACCTTATATACAGTATTAAATTCAATTTATTTATATAGCGCGAATACACAACATGTCATCTCAAGGCACTTTACAGTTCACCAGATCATACACTCAAAATTATACAAAGTTTTTTTATTTAGGGAAACCCGTTTGTTTGCTTGACTTGTTTGCTTGGATTGCATTCCTTCCCCTTAGGCTTGTTTTTGGGGCCGTTGGGGGGGAAAACTTCCTTTTACCGGGAGGAAGCTTCCGGCGGACCCGGGTTCGTTTTGGGGGGCCTTCGGCCGAGGCCGACGGGGGTTCAAGGAGACAGAAGCAGAGATACAGAAAGCAACTGTAAAAGGCGGCCCCATTCAGGAAACACACACCAGGCAGATGAGCTCAGCCAGTACAATCCTCAAAAATCTTCCTTACTACAAAAACTGTGATAGAATCACTTATATACAACATTTATTTTTAATAATTAACTAGATACAAAAGTTTAAATGACAGCACAATATCAAACTTGTTGTGCTGCACTGTCATAGGAGGAGGTAATTAACATACAAAATGAGCTAATAGCATCAGTTTCGATCTTAAATAGATCACAAATGTTTCTCAAACCAAGTTTTGATGATTTTTATTAATTTTAGTAGTGGTATAGTGAGCTTAGTTTATATAACTGCAAAGAGTGACCGATGCTTTCACCTAAGTTAAAGACGGTCTGAAAACATTGTGATGTAATGTTTGAGAACAGACTTCCTGTGCTGACAAATCCCCCCTGCAGGCAGCAGACAGTCATTTTTAATCACAGTGTGCCTGAGCCTCTCCACACACGTCTCTACCCTGAAGGTTCAACCATCCACCTGTTTTAAGAGGACTCCCACCCCTGGGAAAAAAAAGTGAACTTTTGAGTTATTTTCTCTTTTAAGATCCAGAAATATGATTCTATGGCAGTCTACCTAACATAATTTTAATAAATTGCTAAGAAATGTAAGCATTCCAAAAAGTTTGTTTTGTTCTGTAAAGTTCACTTTATAACATCTTGATTTTTTTGTTGTGTTAAATTATATATATTTTCTTCCACAAATTCCCTTTTGCTTCCCGTTCTTGAGTGAGGTGAAATCAATATGGAAATTACATTTTTCTTTTGTCAATTCTCTGTAATCAAGAGCTACATCAATGAAGTCCTAAATTTTCCAAATCCAATGTGGAACACAAAAACCTGAATCTATTTTCTGAAAGGACTTTTGTAGACATCACAGGTGGGAAGATGTATATAACTGGGACCTTAAAGGCAAAGTAAAGGCTTGTTTTGTGTTATTCTTAACATTTTCCAGACAGGACAGTTAGAAAAGGACTGATCAGGTTTGGATTCTATAAGAATTTAAAGGGAAATTTGTTCTCTTTCAAAGATTATTACAAGAAAATATAAAAACAAATTAAGCTAGACGAACTCCAGTTACACCTAAAACCACTAGATCAATGTCCTTTGAATAACCAAAATCAAAATGCATATTTTTGCCAGTAGCCCCAGCAATGTGAGGAATAAAACTGTCATGTGAACATCTTAAATAGTGATTATCACTTGCTTTACTTTTACAGGACTTGGGCACTGTAATGTCAGCTAACTGACTTGATGCAAATTGTAAGATAACTCTGTCTATATTTGGAAATGTTACCCAGAGTAAACTCCCTATTCATAATAATGAGAATGGTGTTTCTTTTGAATGAACTATGAAATGAAATCAGTGAAATGAAAATCAAACCAGCAGAGCTTCTAACATGTAGCTTGTGCAGCACAATTTAGAAAATAACTCCAAGCTAACTTTAGCCATTAGCTTGAAGTAACAGTTCAATCTGAAATACTCACACTAAAGGGAAAAGACAATTAGAAGAAATGTTTTGATGCTTCTTCTCTGTAATGTGTTTTTTTGTGTGTACATCACACATACAATGGTGGTGTTGTCTGCAAACTTCACAATTATGCCTGGTTTTTGAATAGCAGGGCAGTTGCGGGTAAAGAGCATGAAGATGGCAACACTCAGGACAAAATCCTGCAGGATGCAAGAATTAAGGATATTCCATCATTTTCTTATTCATGTCAAAGTCCCTATAACAGTTGTGGTGTTGAAGAGCTCTAAGTGATGAACAAATATTTAAAANGTTCAAGGAGACAGAAGCAGAGATACAGAAAGCAACTGTAAAAGGCGGCCCCATTCAGGAAACACACACCAGGCAGATGAGCTCAGCCAGTACAATCCTCAAAAATCTTCCTTACTACAAAAACTGTGATAGAATCACTTATATACAACATTTATTTTTAATAATTAACTAGATACAAAAGTTTAAATGACAGCACAATATCAAACTTGTTGTGCTGCACTGTCATAGGAGGAGGTAATTAACATACAAAATGAGCTAATAGCATCAGTTTCGATCTTAAATAGATCACAAATGTTTCTCAAACCAAGTTTTGATGATTTTTATTAATTTTAGTAGTGGTATAGTGAGCTTAGTTTATATAACTGCAAAGAGTGACCGATGCTTTCACCTAAGTTAAAGACGGTCTGAAAACATTGTGATGTAATGTTTGAGAACAGACTTCCTGTGCTGACAAATCCCCCCTGCAGGCAGCAGACAGTCATTTTTAATCACAGTGTGCCTGAGCCTCTCCACACACACGTCTCTACCCTGAAGGTTCAACCATCCACCTGTTTTAAGAGGCCTCCCACCCCTGGGAAAAAAAGTGAACTTTTGAGTTATTTTCTCTTTTAAGATCCAGAAATATGATTCTATGGCAGTCTACCTAACATCATTTTAATAAATTGCTAAGAAATGTAAACATTCCAAAAAGTTTGTTTTGTTCTGTAAAGTTCACTTTATAACATCTTGATTTTTTTGTTGTGTTAAATTATATATATTTTCTTCCACAAATTCCCTTTTGCTTCCCGTTCTTGAGTGAGGTGAAATCAATATGGAAATTACATTTTTCTTTTGTCAATTCTCTGTAATCAAGAGCTACATCAATGAAGTCCTAAATTTTCCAAATCCAATGTGGAACACAAAAACCTGAATCTATTTTCTGAAAGGACTTTTGTAGACATCACAGGTGGGAAGATGTATATAACTGGGACCTTAAAGGCAAAGTAAAGGCTTGTTTTGTGTTATTCTTAACATTTTCCAGACAGGACAGTTAGAAAAGGACTGATCAGGTTTGGATTCTATAAGAATTTAAAGGGAAATTTGTTCTCTTTCAAAGATTATTACAAGAAAATATAAAAACAAATTAAGCTAGACGAACTCCAGTTACACCTAAAACCACTAGATCAATGTCCTTTGAATAACCAAAATCTAAATGCATATTATATATGTGAACATCTTAAATAGTGATTATCACTTGCTTTACTTTTACAGGACTTGGGCACTGTAATGTCAGCTAACTGACTTGATGCAAATTGTAAGATAACTCTGCCTATATTTGGAAATGTTACCCAGAGTAAACTCCCTATTCATAATAATGAGAATGGTGTTTCTTTTGAATGAACTATGAAATGAAATCAGTGAAATGAAAATCAAACCAGCAGAGCTTCTAACATGTAGCTTGTGCAGCACAATTTAGAAAATAACTCCAAGCTAACTTTAGCCATTAGCTTGAAGTAACAGTTCAATCTGAAATACTCACACTAAAGGGAAAAGACAATTAGAAGAAATGTTTTGATGCTTCTTCTCTGTAATGTGTTTTTTTGTGTGTACATCACACATACAATGGTGGTGTTGTCTGCAAACTTCACAATTATGCCTGGTTTTTGAATAGCAGGGCAGTTGCGGGTAAAGAGCATGAAGATGGCAACACTCAGGACAAAATCCTGCAGGATGCAAGAATTAAGGATATTCCATCATTTTCTTATTCATGTCAAAGTCCCTATAACAGTTATGGTGCTGAAGAGCTCTAAGTGATGAACAAATATTTAAAAATATATATAAATGGGGAAAACCAGGGGTTTAAGGAAGGCTTTCAGCTATTAAGAAATGTAATATTGCTCCATCATTAGTTTCCATAGTTTACCTTTTGGTATAACTACTGCTCTAAGTGGGTCGCTCTGTCATCTAAAGGCATGTTTTAAAGTCTCTACACTCCACTTAACGATTAATTGATTACTAAATTAGTTGACAATTATTTCAATAATCAATTAATCATGATAAATCCGATTAATTCAGCCCTAAATTGGATTGTCTTGTAAATTTCAAAAATGTCATCATGTTCACTGCAGCCAAATGTAGTCTTTAGAATTAAGAAAAGACAACATCAACATATCCCATATCATAATATTATAGAGAACACATAAAACTGGAACTAGTTTTGAATCACAATATAAATCCAATAATGCTCGGCCCTTCTTATGATAGTCAATTAAAATGTTTGCATCTTTTTTGAATAGCAGGGCAGTTGTGGGTAAAGAGCGTCAAAATGGCAACACTCAGGACAAAATCCTTCAGGATGCAAGAATGAAGGATATTCGATAATTTTGTTATTCATGTGAAAGTCACAATTATAACAGTTGTGGTCCTGAAGAGCTCGTAGTGATGAGCAAATATTAGAAAATTATATAAATGGGGAAAACCAGGGATTTAAGGGAGACTTTCAGCTATTTAGAAATGTAATTTTGCTCCATCATTGATTTTCATAGTTTACCTTTTGGTATAATTACTGCTCTAAGTGGGTCTCTCTGTCATCTAAAGGCATGTTTTCTTGCCCTTTTCCCTCCTGTCTTTTCTCATTTAATTTCCCAACCCATTTTCCTTCTTCTTCATTATAACAATGCACAGGGAAGATCTGCAGCAGGAAGCTAATAAATGTAAGGACTAAGTGGGATTCAAGACAGTTTTAGTGGTTTAGTGAACTTGAACTAACCTTGATTCTCTGCATTCCTTTGCAATGCTTTTAAGTCATCATGATCCCTGCTCATTTAATAACTGAATGCTAATATGATCAGGCTAAGTGCTTGGTAATAAGAAGATGAAATGAAGCTGTTCTTATGCCTCCAGGCCAGACAGATGTGATGCAAAGAGTTCAATGTAAAATGCAATAAGACTGGGAAAATTATATGGTCACAATGTAGAGATGTACAGTTATGACTAGCCATGGATAAAGAGAAAGATACCTGCCCTGTCAGGGAAAGGTCAGCATTTCAAAGTTAAAATTCTATGTTTAGTAATAAATTGGATGAATCATCTACTCACAAAGGTTGGTTAAAAGCTTGCACAGCTGTTGATAGAAGTGGGGGAACTTATTGGGTTCACTACACATAGTATATAATCACCAATATTTCACTATATTGGGGAACTCTTCATGATCAAGGTGTGCTCCAACAATACATTCTTAGTACAGTGAGGAAAATAAGTATTTGAACACCCTGCTACTTTGCAAGTTTTCCCATTTAGAAATCATGAAGGGTTCTGAAATTGTTGTCGTAGGTGAATGTCCACTGTGTGAGAAAAAAAAAATCCAGAGATCACGATGTATGATTTTTTAACTATTTATTTGTATGATACAGCAGCAAATATGTATTTGAGCACCTGTCTATTAGCTAGAATTCTTACCCTCAAAGACCTGTTAGTCTGCCCTCAAAATGTCCATTTATTATCCTAAATCAGATGCACCTGTTTGAGGTCGTTAGCTGCATAAAGACACCTGTCAGCTCCATACAATCAGTAAGAATCCAAATTCTAATATGGCCAAGATCAAAGAGCTGTCCAAAGACACTAGAGACTAAATTGTACACTTCCACAAGGCTGGAAAGGGCTACGGGGAAATTGCCAAGCAGCTTGGTGAAACAAGATCCACTGTTGGAGCAATTTTTAGAAAATGGAAGAAGCTAAACATGACTGTCAGTTTCCCTCGGACTGGGGCTCCATGCAAGATCTCACCTGGTGGGGTCTCAGTGATTCTAAGAAAGGTGAGAAATCAGGTCAGACCTACATGAGATGAGCTGATCAATCACCTGAAAAGAGCTGGAACCACCGTTTCAAGGGTTACTGTTGGTAATACACTAAGCCGTCATGGTTTGAAATCATGCATGGCACGGGAGGTTTCCCTGCTTAAACTGGCAAATATCAAGGCCCATCCTAAGTTTGCCAATAACCATTTCGATGATCCAGAGGAGTCATGGGAGAAAGCCATGTGGTCAGATGAGACCAAAATAGAACTTTTGGTCATAATTCCACTAACTGTGTTGGAGGAAGAAGAATGATGAGTACCACTCTAAGAACACCATCCCTACTGTGAAGCATGGGGGTGGTAGAATCATGCTTTCGGGTGTTTTTCTTCACATGGGACAGGATGACTCCACTGTATGAAGGAGAGGATGACTGGGGTCATGCATTGCAAGATTTTGGGGAACAACCTCCTTCCCTCAGAGCATTAAAGATGGGTCGAAACCGGGACTTCCAACATGACAATGAGCCGAAACACACAGGCAGGATAACCAAGGAGTGGCTCTGGAGGTAGCATATCTAGGTTTTGGAGTGGCCTAGTCAGTCTCCAGACCTAAACCCAACAGAGAATCTTTAAAAGGAGCTCAAACTCCACGTTTCTCAGCGACAGCCCAGAAACCTGACTGATCTAGAGAAGATCTGTGCGGAGGAGTGGGCCAAAATCCCTCCTGTAGTGTGTGCGAACCTGATGAAAAACTGCAGGAAACATTTGACCTCTGGAATTGCAAACAAAGGCTACTGTACCAAATGATTTTCTCAAGTATTCAAATACTTATTAGCTGCTGTATTATACAAATCAATAGAAACTTAAAAGCTTCAACTATTTTACTTTTTTTACAAGAAACCTCCTCTTTACCTGATGCAAAAGCTACAACAACTGAGAAACATGTATGCATGCCCGAATGTACTCTTAACCACAAACCTTGATATGTGAGTTTATAGCAAAGCATGACCTCAACCCCATACATAAACATGATACCTAATGAAATAACAAAAAGATAAATAACATAGCAAATAATGACAATGTAAAAAAGGAATAAATTAATGAAATATCAGCAGTTAGGATACTGTTCAGACCTCCTAACACACAGAGAGAGAAAAAAACAAGCCTGAGAAGGTGGTTTTCTAGCTAAGGCCTAAAGTGAGAAAGAACGTGTATTCAATTGGATTGATGTGGAAATAAATAGTAAAGAAAGCACAAGGTAATCATTAGTCTCATATGTTAATAAGAATGATTTTTATAGAATGTGATAAGAAGCCAGCAAAGGTAATGCATGAAACAGGTATGAAAAGGGAACTAGATGATGAAATTATGTAAGCAGCTGTTTTTTTGGCCGGAAGAGATAGGAGTTGAAACTGTCAGGTTTAGAAGTAATTGAACTGTGAACCATTTGGGTAAAAGTGTGAGGGAAAAACTTGCCCAATGCTGCAGAAATGAAAGTAAGTAAATCAGGTTATATTAGGAAGAGTGAAAGAGAGGATGCAGGAGGAGGATAAATGAGGGAGAAATAAGCTTTTCAAAATGCTGCTGAAGATTCTCAGTCAGCCAGGTCGTAGTCATTCCAAAAAAAAAAAAAAAAATCCCCTTGACTTTATTTCAAAGTTTGAAGATGTTTCACTTCCCATCCAATAACCTTTTACAATTCCTTTTAAATCCCTTCCCGCTATCATCACAGCCCCAGCCTCTACAAGAGAGCGCAGGACTTCGCCTATTCAGCCAGGCCAAAAATTCGCTTTAACGAAGGACCTTTCAGACACTTAGACGGGTATGGGGCTTTGCAGTTGAACAAAAGAAGCCAAAGGACCCCCATTCCAAATGGGTGGACCCCTTCGTCCGTTTCAATTTGCATGTTTTCAAAACAAAAACAAGACTTAGTTGGGCTACTGCATAAAACCTCGAACTCAACACTATTCCTGACATTTTGCATTGAAAAAGCTTCCAGGATGCGAAGTGAAACGTCTTCAAACTTGGTAACAAAGTTCAGTGGATTGTTTTTAATTTTCTTTCTTTTTTTTTTGGAATAACTACCCAATGCATATAGTAAACTGACAGATTTAGTTAAATGTGACTTTGCTCTATTTAGCATGCTGGTTTGTTGTTGTGCATGGCCATTTCATGGCCAGATTAAGATAAGATCTTTATTGAGTCTCCCATCTTAATATTTGCATGAAAACTGTGAAATCCATCACCACCAATGAACAGCCCTACAGCTTAACGTTCTTTACAGTATGTAGGTCGTTCTCTTGGAAGCCTTAAATTGTCTCATGCTAAATACATCTTGATAAGGTGGAAAAGCAGCTGAAGTAGCATGTCTTTAGGTTGTCCATGGAGGTGGAGCTACAGTTTAGTCAGTCTTGAGGATGTAGTGTGAATTGTGGAGTAGCGGCTTTTTTGACCATCTCAGTCTTTGGTGAGGTGTAAAACTGGCTTAATTGTTGACAGACGACAAGACAGGATATCATGACTTTAAGACATGATAGTCTTAGAATCTGCTTTTGTTTTGAAAGGGCTTATAAAAACCTAGCCTGTGTAATTCTTCTTTTAAAATCTCCGCTCAGTTTATTTGACCCTTTTAGTTGATCTTAGTGATGATCAATCGAATGGATATTGTCAAATAATTACATTTTATGCTCACAAAGATGGAAATATCAGCTGCACTTTATCATATTCAGCAAACAGACATTAATGGGCCTTTACCCTTCAGTTTTTAAAGATTGAGGTAAAGGTCGGACATTGTTTACTTTAACTAAGTGCATCATACATTCATACTAGAAAAAGCACATACTTTCACCAAGCAGCTAATTTCCTTTCTCTCAGTGTTAAGGATTTTTTTAGAAAGGTCCTAAATCTGGATCATAGTCCAGCTCACCGCCAAAAGGGGTCATCAGACATTTTTCATGTGAAACCATGTTGCTGGTGTTTGGCCTCAATTAAAACTTACTGGAAAATCCAAAATATAAAAAAAAATTTTGTTGTTGTTTTTTTGGTTTTTTTGGGGGCGCTTCAAACCAGAAAAGCCTGGAAGCATTGCTCTACATAGAGCATGATTTTGGTTCTCCTTTTTACTTACATTCACATTAACTCTTATACACACAAATCAAATTATCATGCATACCCTTGTAAGAAAGAAAGGGGCTCAGAAAAAGCTCTCTTTCCATTTTTTTCACTTAAAAGAACAATTTAAAGACAAGTTCAGAGGGTCGTTTAAGTATAATACCAGGTTATGACTTCTTTAATGGGTTCTAAATTGAGGTAAATATCAGAGAAATCAAAACCTAACCCATAAACCAAACGAAAAAGGTACAAACTGAAAATGTAAACATTACCCCACTAGCAGTTCTAATAGCATCACATTCAAGTTCCTGATTTCACACATCACACAAACCAACCACCTACATGCTAACGCCATGTGGGAGATCGAACAGTATCTCATTAAGCAGTTATTTTTGCAACAGCTAAAGCACCTGCCTTTATAATATATTTATTAACTTTGTATGCAGTCATGGTTTAAAATAAATTGTCCATTGCTAATCAAGGATTTAAACTAATAATGACAAATTGCTTTCTTGTTTATCACTTTACAGCAGCTGAAAACATCATGACAGATATGGGCATCCCTTATTTTCATTTATGAGAGGTGACAACCCAAAAAGACAATTATTTTTATGGTAAATTGAATTTACATTAAAAAAAATATTCTGGAAAAGAATCCCAGTTTAATTTTGTCCTATTTTCACATAACATAGTTGTACACCTGTGTTTAATACATTAACCAGTCTTAGACTGCAGCTACAGTGTCCATCACTCAGAGGGACAGCCGCCTGCTGGCCATGCATGGCTCAGAAAACATGACATCATGTAAAAACAGAGTGAGCTATCAGTGGCTCAGGTTTAGGTCTTAGAATTAGCAAAGATCTACATGGCCTATAAACATAAAATCGGTAGTTATAACAATGTTTTTCGTTCCGTTTCTATCAAATAAACATTTAAAAACAGGGTGGAGTCACCTGGATGTGATTATTTCTGTCAAAATGAAGGTCGTCGAACGCCGACTGGTTTCTGCAAAGACATGTGGAGCACAATGAGACTGTTTATGCAACACACCCGCCGTCAACTAAATCCCTTTTACATAAGGCAGCTTATGAAAAATAACCAAAATACACCGTAAATATCATTGCAGATTAAATTTATGTGCACTCCATAGTCTTGCAAAACAATGTAATTAGTAGATAACATTCAATCACTTTTATGAGACATTTAGAAGAATAAACAGTGTAAGTAGATGAAATGATTAGACACTGACAAACTATAAATCACACCGTAGGGACAGAAAGTCACAGTACTGGCATCAGGCTGACCTGTTTCAGTTATATAACATCTAGAGCAGAGTCCCATTTGGAATTACTGTGAACAGGGAGATGCATGGACGTGAAAAGACAGAGGAAGGTCAAAGAACACAGAAAAAATTCTGTAAATCACTTTTGAACTATATTTAAAAAGTAATGTTAAGGTAAGGTAATGCAACTGATTGTTTTTTCTCTCTTTAATCCTAAATTAGGCATTCCTCAAAGTCTGGCGTTCATACTGTATTTAATATTGCTATTGTTGTACCTCCTTATAGTTTCAAAACTGCTTGTTCACACATTTTTTCCGCTGCTTTTAACATATAAATAGCTTTTTTTATGATAAACCTTAATAAATGATGATGCAGTGGGTTCCACCAAGATTCCCCGCTCTGTACAGACCTGTACAAAGCTTGAAAATAAAGGTCATTTTTAAACAAAGCATTATTTCTCAGTCTTAAAAAATACAGTTAAGAGTTGTAAGAAACTCTTAACTAGAAAATCAGAAATCCCACACCTAGGCTGAGAAAATTTTTCCAAAAATAAGAAACCTCTTAATGTATTCCTACTGTATAATGTGTCACAACTTTGCAAATATGTATTTTAAATCTTGATTCAAACAGTTCATAACCACAAGGTCTCTCATAAGGTCTAGAAAGCATTTGGAGAAGATCATAGATCCACAGCCTCAAATATATACGAACAGTTGGCGTGAGCTTTTCCACATATTCACCAGACCCTGCCAAAATTTCTGCTGCTCTTCCATCACACAAGCAGATCTACTTAGATTATGGTTGACGGGATTTCAGAGCATTAACCTGGGTTTGTGGCAAGGGTGTAGCTTTGTAATGAAAGTTTGTGGGGAAGCTCTAAGGGTGGTGGCTGATGGAGCTACAGTTACGTGACTCAAACACTTTCATTAAGTTTTAGTATTTTCCAAAAATGAACCCAAACATATATTTATTGAATGCTTTTCTATTGTTGAGAACACAAGAGTAATACAATACACAGCTATTTACATTTATATATTGTTAGACAGATTCCTTTTAGTGCATTATTCATAAATGACACTGCCTCTCTTTCTCCCCAGTTCAGGACCTAGATGCTACATCAACGTAGCATCTCCAGACCTCCTGCTTTGCATTAATGCACAATTAGCAGAAATTATTGTTGGGGACTGTCCCCGCGAAGCCAAGTTGGTGGGGACCAATGGCATAACTACTGTATCTGTAAGCAGAGACTGCACTTGCTTAGGGGCCTCTGACCCCTTGGGGGCCCAGTCACTGATACCTGATAGACTCCCTACGCTATTGTGGACTAGGACGTTGCTTTGAAGATGTAATGGTAAGAAAAATTTCTCTTAAAGCCACCTGATACTAATTTGACTGACCCGACCTTATTTATACCCCAACACATGGCAGATTTCCACATGATGGTGAGCCGTTTAAACACGACACCAATAGCAAAGCAAACAGTGGTACTTTTAATTACTATGTTAATAACTGTTTATAGTTCATTAGACAGTTGGTAAAAAATACACTCATATAATATGTTTCAAACCACAATAATGATCTATCTTATGGGGCCCACCCAGATAATGTTGCTTACGGACTTATTGTTGTGTCGTTATGCCATTGGTGGGGACATGTCCACACCAGTCCTTCACAAAGTTACACCTGTGGATTGTGGAACCGAATGGGCATTGCTTACAACGCACTGCATTTCCCAGAGCGTTATATTAGTTATGAATGTTGGAAATTTAGACTATATCTGAATAGGTTTTGTATTTTGATTCCCATGCAAGCCAGCTAAATGCATACGTAGATGCAATGCTAATAAAGTAATTGTGAGTCACTGACAGCTCATTTTCTGGGTCCTTTCTCCTGACCAATATAGCTCTAAATTCAGTTGGACACTGCGAAATCACTTGGTTTCTCCTCTTTCTTTCCATCCTGTGCTGCTCCTGCTGCTGCTGTTTGCTCTGGAGATATCACAATTTCAAGATCTTCCACAATCCTTGCAGCTCATATTGATTATTGATTTATGATAATTTCCTGAGGTAGATCAAGTGGGAAACACTGGTTTTCAGGCTTCAACCCTCCTACTGTGCCGGGACCTTTCAGCCCATTGTGAGGAATAAAAGATATGTGAAAATGTAAATATGATCAGGAAAAGGTCTCATCTAAACAAATTGTATAAAATTACCATGACAGCTTAGTAAACGCCACAAATTTATCTTTGTATTTTTTTTTCTTCAAGCATGCCCTCCAAACAAATTATCATCTAAGCAGCACCTTTATCTGTTATAGAGACTAGATGAGCTGAGATGCTTCTTTAGGTGAGCTTCCGAGATCTTTTTTTTTTTAAGGATAGGCTGTCATGATTTTATCAAGAGCACGGACCCACATGCAGAGAAACCAAAACAGAGAGACCAGGGAAAAAGTTTAACAAGTTTATTGAGAAGCTAGTGGAGATTCCAGTGTCTCTCTGAACACTTTTCAACCAGAACTGAAAGGTGAGGGGAAGACACTGCGGTTAGTTCAGGTTCAGTGGGAAAATTGATTCTCTAATTGAAGAGGAGAAATGGTTTGCAGACCTTTCCAGAAAAGTGGTTGACTCTTAAATTCCAGTCGGTGTGGGGTGTTCCAGTGTTTGTCTCATTCGGTGGAGGGCGGACAGGTTTTACCTTGAATGCAGTTGTTTGTAGAAGAACGGAGAAACTGACTGCCACCCAGATTTCCTGCGGTACTTGAACGGACTGTGGTGCAGATGAATCCCTTGCTCAGTGTGAAACTCAAACGATCCCTTGGAGGAAAGTGGATCCAAACCTCCAGTTCTGAGCAGCTGAAGCAGCGCGTCGGGCGCGTTTAAGCATCTAATGAGCGTGACGCGCCGCAAACGCGCTGCTGCTCGAGATGGAAAAGTTTAATTTTTGCTGCTCGACGCGCCGTGTCAACCAATCAGAGAAGCTGATTTGGGAGCTGGCTGGGAGAGAGACACATCGCTGATGATACAGAGC
>NW_015150963.1:557278-582733 GCF_000732505.1 Cyprinodon variegatus | reverse complement strand
TCCACTTCAAATGTAGTACCTCGGGGAAACGGGACGCTATGGGCTACTTACTACACTTTATAAGGAAGCCTAATCAATACAAACATCAGAGTTGGTTTTATCTTTTTAATAATTAGAAGTTATTTTGTTAAAAGCAATAATTTTACTTAACATTTTTCACCACAAAACAACTGTAGTCAAATTAAAGTTGGGTTGTTTTCAGTGAGAGGTTATGTTTTGCAATGATAAACATCTATTGGCAAGTAGCGCAGAGGGTGCACTTAATTCAAGGTCTTTAAGGCAATATAAAACGAGAAAGGCAACATCCATAAAAACCTCAGAAGACTGTAAAAATGCATTGCATTAATTCTCAAAGGCAGAAAAAAATAAGAAAACAAATCATGAAACATGTTCATAAAGATGCATGATTATGTTTTTTATATTATTATTTAATCCACCAAACAATTTTCTTACCAAGAGAAAATGTGTGATGTTCATTCATTAAAAAATAGGATCTGGAGTTTTTTTAATTTTTTTATTTAAAGGCTTCTAGGATTTCTGAATGAAAAACAAAACTAAATTTTTGGGCCACAGATGCATTATCAAGTCCATTTAATAAGCATCCTTACACGGCAGAAATGATTCAAAGCACTGCAACCAAACATAATAATAGGTCCAATGAAGACGTATGTACAGCAGTTAATTTCAACAAAATAGTACATATCAAAAATCGTGGGGGGAATCAAAGTTCCCCGAAACTTGTTGCCATCTCCCTTTTGATATTTATCAGAATCAGAATCAGAATCAGAAATACTTTATGTGACAATGGTATTTTGAAACCTGCATCTTTAATACTAAATTGTAGAGTACTATGGAAAAGTCCCATAAAATTCCTTGCATAATCATATCATTAAAAGTCTAAATGCAGGTTTCAAATAATTACCTAAATTATCAAAAGAAAGAAGCTAAATTAAACTCTCCCTCTGCAAAGTAGTTACCCTCTAAACCTGATAACTGGTTGCTTCATCCATACCAGTAAGAGCTGCCATCTAGTGATGGTGTTAATTTGTTTTTGTAAATGAAAAAAAGATGAGAATAGAATTATTCTTAATTGGTCCCTAGTGGAGAAATTCAGGTATACTAGGAAAAAATGACAGGCGGGTCAAAGCATTTAACTTTACTCAAAAGTAGGCGTATAAAAACAGAAAACAAGAATAAAACATTGTATAGTAAGGGCAGATTTATGCCATAAGACACGTAAATGATGTGCAGCTATTAAAAACAGCATTAGAAGTGAATGTTCAACTAAGCAGGTAAATTAAAGAAAATGATACCTTCTCCATGCATATGTGTGTATCCTAATTTAAGGGGGTTAAAGTTAGAGCAGACAGTTATACTGTAAGTCCATCAGAGGTTCGCTTTACCGCTGATGCTTCATATGTAATTCTGTTAGCAACCTGGAAACCTATCACACGGAATCTCTTTCGTCTCTGCTGAATTGTCAATAATGGTTTGCAAGTCTAATGTCCAGTTAATGTAAATGTTGGACTTGACACCCCAGGTCACAGACAGCTGAAGGTAGAACACAAGCCTTGCAGAAATTTTTTCCGCATCAGCAGTACTGGGCCAGATGAGGACCGGAGGGTGAAATGTTTGGTTCAGTGATTGATCTGTAGATCTTCAATAATGATATGTGGTAACGACTGAAGGAACGGGATCACAGGGTTCCTTGGAGACAAGTGAAAAAAATATAGAAGAAGCTGCACACAGAGAATTCAGAGGACTTCTTCATAATTGTTTAATTTTACCATGAAATGGAGTTAAGAATTGCCCTCTTAGCCAAAGACACAAAGACAGCGAACCCAAACTGAGATAAAAACTTTTAATTTCAAAGCTCCTAGATCAATTTATTATATTATGTCTTTATTAGGTCCTTAAAAAGAACATTTATTTTTCTCAAAGCTAAATTTATCATCTGCTTCTTGTCCTTACACTTTAAAGCATTTTGATCAGCGCCTTCTTCAGCTACCCAGTATTGGACAGTTTCATTTACTCAGGAAAAAATACTGAAAGAAAAGCAATTTTTATAATGAAAATGCTTGAAACAACTTCTGCTCACCTGTCCATTGGCCCAGCGGCTGGTTAAGGCCGATTTTTTCCACTTCGTTCCCTCATGTTGCTTGCCTGAGAGTAACTCTAACGTTCAAGTGAGGTTTTCTGTGATTCTGATTCTGAACTGTTTTCTGCTTCTTGATATTCGAGTTTTTGCTACATCCTTGTCTGCTCTGTCAGTTTTTGTTTTTGGATTGTTTTCCTGGATTTTGCTGGTGTAACAAACTTGGACGGTGTTGCTGACCTCGGCTTGGATTCTCCTTCAGTACCTCTTCTGGTCTGTCAGCCTGGTTTGGCTTCAAACTCAGCTCTGGATATTCCCTCACGGACACTGTTGCCTCCTGGGCGTTCGGCTGGCTTCTGCTCATCACCACCAGTAGCTCTGGAAGAGGCTAAGGCTGATTCATACTTCGAAACTAGGTCGTCGTCATGTGTGTCGCAGTGAACGCAGATATGTCCCCCGCCCCCAGACACTCTGCTGCACCTCTCCCAAATTGTAGAAGATCGCAGACAGTGCCGCAGACAGGAGGCCTCTTATTGGTCAAATATACATCCGCTCTACACTATGCATATTTCCTGTTCGGTACCTTACCGGCTTGATATGTTTGTATGACCACGATTGTGAAAAACGACTAGTGAAGATGGATCAGCTCTAAGAGCGAGGTGCAGTTCAGTCTTTGGGTGGTTAAAATGCTTTTCCAAAGTCTTAGGAACATCTTAAACTTCTTTTTCTTCTTGCTCATCTACCTTTTAACTTATCAGTGTTCTTGTTCTTCTGGCACTTCTGTCTTTAACTTTAATTTTCAGAACATCTGACCAAATTTAAAACTTACTAAAGTACATTGCTGTCTTGATGCAACATTCGCTTTTGATACTAAATAGCAACATAACCTGGAACTCCGGCTTAGCTTTCTCTCATCACAGGGAATGGAAAATGTAACATTTCTTCAATGTTGATCTTCTCCACCCGTGAAGAACTGAGCACTTTAGGAAGGGTTCTGTGATATTTATCCTACTCCCCAGCCCACTTCTCCCTCCTATTCTCTCTTTTAACCAATCCAGTATGTGGGATCTTCATCAGGGGGTTATTATTTTCTTTTTAGCCAATAAGAACCTTTAGCTTACCTTCCTGCTTTCACACACTGACCTGCTCTGCAAGTAGCTTTCCCCGTGAAATTGCTTTGAGACATTTTGTGATGCCATGGCATGGACTCCCTCTTCGGGATGTGGCTTCCTGTTTACCACAAAGTTGTTCCTCTTCTAGCATCACATGCACCCCAACCTCGAGAGTTTTGCCATTGTATTTTTCCTGTTATGCACAAAGTCAGCTCCTCTTTCTAGGCAAGAGCATCTCTCATTTAGGCTGGAGGCATCTTGACTTCTCTTTTCTCTCTAAATGAGAAGATTACATTTTATTTCTCAAGTCAAAGCATACTGGTAATCATAATAAGAATTAGGGCTGCCACTGACTATTATTTTCCTAATTGATTAATCAGTTAATAATCAGACAGCAAAAGATTCCTTAAAGGGATTTTTTGCAAAATTTTACCAGGTACAACTTAAACTTTTTTACATCTTTCCTGAAAGCGCGTTCACGAGTCTACGGAAACCGCGGCAGACCAAACCAGATGAAAGTGCGCATTCAGCTCGGCAAAGAACTCATGCTCTTCCTCAACACTGAAGTTCTCAGACATTTTTCTTTCCTTGTTTCTTTCTTTGCACAGGTAAACAGCACATTTCTTCTTCTACGCTTGCATTATCGGCAGAGCAGACGCTGAATGCGCACTTTCATCTGGTTTGGTCTGCCGGCTTCCGTAGCGTCGTGAACGCGCATGCGCGCGCTTTCAGGAAATCCTATACACTACTGTTTATGCTCTAAAAACATTCTAAATGACTTCGTTTCGAGTAAATTCTGGATGCTACCCACTCAGGACACTTGGAATACATTGGACGAGCAGTATGGAGGAATATTGACACGTTTTTTGTGGACTTTTATGGACCTTTCTGTCTCGGGCACCATAGACCTCCATTATTTGAATGTCAGCAGACAGCAAGAAGCCTCCCAGATCTCCAGATGCATTTGAGATATCAAGAAAGTACTCCAGAGTGTTGTTCAGCATGGGGGTGAGTAGAAAATGAAGGCTAATCATGTTTTGGGTGTACTATTCCTTTAAGCATAAAAGTATAACACTCCACAGCAAGTGGCCATAAAGTTGAAATAAAATGAGCTTGAAGACTTTTTGTATTAATTTTACCTCAGATGTGTTTTTTTAATATTCTTACCTATATAATCTGTTTTTTGGTTGTTTTTTTTCTGCACAAAGCACTTTATTTGCTGGTGAAAATCAAATAGTAATAACATCAAGAATCAGCTTAAGCAGGAGTTTCCAACCCTGGTCCTTAAGATCTACTGTCCTACAGATTATAGATGCATCCCTGCTAATTTAAATGACTGAATTAGCACTTCTGCACACCTTTAACCTTGGCCAATTCATGGGAACAAACCATTTATTTGATTCAGCTGTGTTGGAGCAGTGATGCATCCAAGATGCGTAGACAAACTGTGAGTGCTTTCTTCAGGTACTAATCATACATTGTGTGTTTTGAGGAAAATGTCTTTGTCTTTTCTGATCGGTGACTTTTTTCTATTGAAATAAATAAAAAATCGAAGTATTTTGTAGGGATATTTTTTTTTGTCCTAACAGTAAATTAGTAAAGTTTTAAGGATTCTATAAAATCAAAACACTCAGGACCCCAGAGCTCTTCACCTTAAGTACTCTGGAGTTAATCAATTCTAGTCCTCAATGTCAGATGTCCTGCACTTTTTAATCATGTCTCTGCTTATCTTTAGTTGTTGGTGTGTTTTCTTCTTCTTGTGTTTTATTAGTAATTGGAAAAACACTTTTTCCTTGTGTTTTTCACTGTTTATCCCTGTTTAAGCCTTTCTCCCTCCGCTATAACCTTCAGTTAATGAATAGATTTCAATCACTGATTTGTCCTTTGTCTGCACTTGTTTGCAGCTCCATTCAAGTACTCACCCTGCAGTTACTAGTCACTGGATCCTCTGCTTTTCTTCTTTCTCCATTTTTTTCATTTATTAAACATCAACAACCTACTGTATTGTGTCCAAGCAGCAGCCTGCCTTCTGCTGAAAATCATAATGTGCTGACATCCTCAATTTGAGCCACTCCAAAACAGTTTTCTTTGCAGAATAGAAAAAACTATGGGGCTGGGTATTTAACTTTAAATTAATTTGTTTTATCTTTTGTGTTTGTATTATTTTTTTAGTATAAAAAAACTGTCAGTAACCAGACAGAAAATGAACAAACAAGCACTACAGGTCCAAAGAAAAACTCTTTAAGATCTTCGGAAATTCTGAAAAGCAACTGGTCGAGACCACTTCACTACATGACAAGATAGTTTGTTTGCCTGGGACGGTGATAGAAAGAACTGAGGAAAACTTTTGCAGCTCAATTACACATTCAACAGAACAGAATTTGAAATAGACTGCTTTGATTCTTGTTAAAATAAGCTTTTGAAAAGTCAATTATTACTGCTGATGCAAAATGGGAGAATATGCTTTATTCCAACTTGATATTCTTCAAAACTCTTCATAGGAGCTTAAAGCATTGCAAAAAAATACAAATACTTAATAAACCTGCAAACAAACGATTCAGGATGCATTATTTTAGAAAAAGCAGGCATATTTTTTATTATACATTTGGTACATTTCTGGTAACGTTAATTGTTAGTAGTTAGTCATAAAAATTGGAATTGGCATGTCTTTCTGATTTGTGAAAAGTGGATTCTGATAAAGAAATATACCATTTCCTCAGTGGTACAAATATGATGATTTCTTTTTTTTATATATATATATAACCTAAAGACCATTTTTATAATAAATAAATAAATTATAGCTTAGTTATTCATTGCTGCCCATCAGTGCTGTTTCCAGCTGCTCTGTGATCACAGAGCGACACATGCATCATCGCTGTCTGCATCTGCCGTGAAGGTCAAGTGAAGGAGCTTCACACATACTCACATTGTTTCAGAAAGCCATGATTGAACAAAGATTGTGCACACATGAGCAGACTGCACCACACCCGCTCCTACTGCAAGTTCCAAAGCTTTAATATACCAAGACTATTGGAAAAAAAAAAGAAAAAAGCTTTCACAGTATCGAGCGATCCAAACAATGGGGGGAATTGGCATTAGAGTTTCCATGGCAACTGCAGCAAGCTGCTAAGAGGGCTGCTTTGATAACATATGTCAGACTTGACTGCTTTGTTCACAGTGAGCCTAGCAACAGATTCTCAGTGTTGCCAATCCCACTGTCTCACTAAGTGTTCGCTGCTCCATTTGAAACCTGAAACGGTTAATCCAAAGTAAACTTCTGTCCTTTAGAATGTGGAGAACTTTGATGCATAGCGGCAGAGATGTTCCTGCTGATCAATAATTTACCAAAACAATCAAGTTACTCTTTTAAAGGTTTTGATGCGTAGAAACCATAGAAACAAAGAGCACAGAGTTTGCATTCTTGACATCTCTTCCTCTAAAAGAAAAATGTTCAACATTTACAAAGCACAGAAATATGATCTGGGAGGATCTTGCTCTCATGAAACAATCCACCTTCCTAATTCATTTTACTAACAAACTGTGACAGTCAAAAATATTTCCACTTTAACTTGTTGTATAATCTGCACCAGTTGAATCACCTTTTATCAGCTTCGTTAAAATAGGTAATTCGTTCATATCAAATTAAGTCAAAAGTGGGGCGTGAATCATCCTCCAAATAACAAAAAAATGGAGGGAATAATGAGATCATACTTAAACTCCCCCTCCCTGCACATGCAGCTGCAACTTTAATGTGAAAAGTTCAGAATGTAAAAATTCCTGATGGTTTCTTCTTTTTCCCGCACATCTTCATGTTCCCTGTGATTGAATTCCCGTTTGACTCTGCAGCGGTGGTGGGTGGGTTGTGTATACCGCAGCAGCTTCGGTGCCACATCACTACCACACACAGTATGAGAAGCGAGGTGGGTGAGAGGGAGGGGGTGGGTGGGGATGAGAAACAAGAAGGCAGACAGATGAAAATAATTGAGACGAGAGCGAGGAGGAGAGGAGGGAGAAAGAAGGATGGGAAGATGTTTTGCAGGGAGACAGAGAAGGAAAGAGGGATGCGTCATACAGAAACATTGGTATGCAATCAAGTTGTTGGTGCAGTAAAAGATCGTGGCTGCCACAGAAGAGCCTCACATGCTAAAACACTCATGGGAATGAAAAAGAGGCAAACGAAAGAACTACAATTTTGGCAAAGAAATGCTTTAATTGTCCAGGTATTGATCAACAAATTCACGTCTGGCAGAGCAACAGAGATTAATAATTGCATTTTTAGATTGTATCTGCTCCAGCAAACCTTTTTTGACTGATTGCGTTTGTTCCTCAGTATATCATCACAAGCTGCAGAAGTCAGTTAATCACTCATTTTTTCAATTCAGATATGGTAGTAGAAATTCCATCAAATTGTGGCTGTAACATCCTGTTCCTAGCTCCTATTCCTTCACCTTTTACAAGGTCGACAGTATGAAGACTATGCAGAAGAAATCTGAGAAAATCTAAGAAACGTTTATTAAAACAACATAAAGAAAACAGTTTAGTCCATCCTCTCTGAGGAAGGAAGGATCTAGCCAATGGACTGCCAAATGAGCTGTGGCGCAGAGCTGGTGCAGCAACCTCGATGAGCAGGCAGGGTTCCGATCCAGGTCAGGGGAATAGAACAGAAAGGAGCAGTTCTGGAATCCAGGAGTCCACGGCCCATTCAGGGGTTCTGATCCACACGGGAACACAACAATCCAGGGTTCCAGGAAACAACAGAGCATGAAGGCAGGTTCAGAGTTCCACATCTCAAGCAAAGAGCTCAGACAGAAATGCCCAGATGCAGACAGGCAGGCTAAGAGCTTGAGGGACAGAGACAAGACATGGTACCAGGATTAATTGCAGACATTTTAAATTGGTCTCCACCTTGGAGCCATGCTTACAGGACTTAAAACTGCACTCCCACCTTGGAGACAGGACAAGAATCAGGAGACAAACACTAAAAACCTCTCAACCCACTGGCCGCCAGGAACGGAACAGTTATTCATTGAGTAACTCAAATTAACGAAACAAACGAATGAACATCAAACAACGATCTGGCCCTGATAGCTGGTCTGAAGGGTATATATAGCAGAGGGAGCAGGTGAATAAGATGATTGATAATTAGAGACCGGGGAGGGAACTGCAGGTGAATTAAGTGAGTAATCAAGGTCAGTTATTAGGGCAGCTCATGACAAAACCTGATGCTGTTACCCCAGCAGATGATCACAGAAAAGACTCCACACATACAACAGACTTATAGAAGATATACACTATCTTGCTCCAAACTCTGAAGGACATAAGTCTCCTTAAAAAGTACAATCCCGGTGAACACAAAGGTATTTACATTTTTCCTCCATTTAGTCTTTCATGATTTTACGATATTTGACATTTTCATCATTCTTCTGTTATCTACTATCAATTTCCTTGCCTTGCTCACATTTAGGATCAGATTATTGTTTCTACACCATGCTGCAATAACGTTCACAACGTTCACAAGCTCCCTTTACCCAGCTTCGTGCATGGCAAAAGTTACGCAATCTGCAATCCCAGACTGCGCGCAAAGCCGTGGTGCTAAGTCACACATCTCTGAATTTTTGTAACTTGGCGCAAACCCTGCGCACCAGCCTCGTTCCAAATTGGAGGTTATAAAGTTCTCCCCGAACAAGTTTGCCGGTAAAGACATCAAATGGTGTGGATGGTTCAAGTGGAACAGTGAGGTAAAATGCAGTGTTGCATGCAAACAGGGATGGGTTTGTTGCTTGAACTTATGGTTTAGTTATGATTTTATTCTCTGTTTCCATCACATACAAAACCAATAAACTCTAAAATAATTACCCATAGTATACAATGCATTCAGTATTTATTCAGTGAGGCAACGTTTTTATATCATTTATAAAAAAAAAAAAAAATTAAGGTCATGATCAGTTTAACGAATCTGACGCACATGCAGAGAAACGACTCAGAGAGCACGGTAAAAGTTTAACAGGTTTATAGAGGAAGTCAACAGGAGTAGGATCTGGTACTCAGTGCGCTGGTGAACCGGAACTGGAAGTGATAAGGGAAG
This sequence comes from Cyprinodon variegatus, assembly GCF_000732505.1. Lineage (NCBI taxonomy): Eukaryota > Metazoa > Chordata > Actinopteri > Cyprinodontiformes > Cyprinodontidae > Cyprinodon > Cyprinodon variegatus. Next base: position 573,441 of record NW_015150963.1, on the reverse strand, counting down.
TTCAGAGGTCAGTTCAGGGACCATGGGAATCTTGGATACTCTTAGAATAATGCAGGAATGGGACTCACGTTTGAGGGGGCCTTGTTAGTCCTTGAATCCAGTCTGTGTGGGGGATCCAGTGAAAAGTGCACACGTTGGAGGGCGGACAGGTATACAAGCGTTGGACCCAGAGGAGTAATGGAGAGGACTGTCACTCGGATTTCCGATGGGTACTTAAACTGAACATGTGGAGGTTTTCCAGTGTGAACTTGGTATTCCCTTCCAGGGGGGAGAAGGTCCAGGTATTCAGTAACACAGGAAAGCTTCCTGCCGGAGAGCAAAGACAAAAACTTGTTAGACTCAGAGAAACAAAGCTAGGTTAGACTCAGCTAATCTCAGCTTGGCTAGAGTACCCAAAACTGGCAAACACTCTGGCGTCGAGGTAGTGACAGCCCACTGCTCAAATACTCCTCCAGATAATGATCCAATGAGCCGCAGGTTAGAGACTGACATTTTTTCAGGAATCCCACAGGTCACGGGATTCCTGTGGGATTCCCGTAGGATGGGAGTCAGTATTAGTAACGATAACGTGATTTGGACAGTACAGGATTAAACATTAACGGGAGAAGACGGGAGCGGGAGCAAACCAATAGTAACAAAAAAAATCGATTGATGCCAAAAAATAAAATAAAATAGAAAGAAAAAAAAATCCAGTACTGGCGCCGCCATTTTGTAGTTTTTTTCCTTGAAGCCTACACTATAATCCCAGTCAAAAAAAAACTACACGACCCAAAAACCAACAGTGCTTCCGAGTTTTTCACCCGCACTCAAAAGAAATTCAGATTCAATGTATTGGCAGAAATCTTATTGAAGACAACAAGAATGGGAGTGGTGCGGGAGCGGGAGTCATTCTGAATGGGAGCGGGATGGGAGTGGGAGTAATTTCACCAGGAGTGGGACGGGACAGGATTTAGATTTCTACTCTGGCCTGGGATCGGGACGGGACACAATTTTTTTCTGTGGGAGTGGGACGGGACAGGAGTGAAAATCCACTCCCGGGTCAGTCTCTACCGCAGGTGTGCAGGGGGGCAAGGGAAGGCACGGCACCTCCTGTTGGAAGAGAAAAGACAACACAAACAGACCACACCAACTGGATTCCTAACAGTAAACCTACCGTTTTATTCCACTGTATATTTTTGTATACAGTGTAGCTGCCATAAACACACCTACTATTCTTCAATAAATAAAATAATACTGCTTGCTTGGTCATTTTAGAAGTTGTATGTCAACTGTTTCCTCTCTTTTTTGTGTGCATTTCTGTGTGTTTTGATGATCAATGCCCCTATGTGGTTTTTGCAAGTACTGAACCTACATCTGCATTAACTATGAATGTGTACAGCTGTTTAACGGGCTCGCACAAGGCTCGCACAGACTGCCACGACAACCCAAATATTTGAGGCCTCCATTGAGTTTCTACTAAAGCAAATCAGTCTGAATTTTGTTAAATGCATTGGACAAATCAAACATGATCCCTTTGGTGCTGACTGCCTTGTCTAACTGAGAAGTCTTCAACCCTGGTGCTCAGAAAACAACTTCAAATGGTTGCTATGGTCATGCATAATAAAAAAAAAAATTGGCAAAATTCTTTCAGCTACACAGCAACCAACATCAAAAGAAATAAATAAATAAACAAAAAACATCCACAAACAGAAAATAAAAGCATAGCTACCCCAATGTGCAGCCAATTCAATTAGCATATTTTGAGAAAATGAAAGCTATAGAACTTGGGTCAGATATTTTGGATATTGTAGGGTGACCATATTTTCATTTGGGAAAACCAGGACACCTTGGAGCGGGGGGGGGGGTTAATTGAAAGAACAAATGTCTCATCATCGGGATTTGCTCCGTGATGAGAGGAAATGTTACTTGTTACAAGTTGTTTTAATGGTTATTGAGTCAGATATGTGGCGGTAGTGTTTGATTTATCTAAAGGTTTTTATCTGTTACTGTGTAAATGGGTTTGGCCTGAATTTAAGGACAGATTCTAATAAATCTGCAGGGGGGGACTATAAATCTGATAGGAGTTTAATTTTTTTATTGTTGTTTTGCACAATATGCGTAACTAAGTATTTTTTGTTGTTGAATATTAGAGATTTTGCAGATATATTTTGTAGATACATTGTTTAGATTTACTTATATATTTTTAACCCTTTTATAGAATAGAAAATCCCTTTATTGTCCCACAATGGGCAAATTTACAGCAGCAGAAAGATTATTGAAAATGGTCACACAAATGAGGACCTTAGAGAAATGTATAAGAATAACATAATAGGGAAGAGTTAAAATATAAAAAATAAAATTCTGTAAAGTGTTTTAACAATATAAAACTGGAGAATTAATAACCAATATGCAGCTATGGACATTTTTACAGTGATGGATATTTGAAAATAGCAGCATCATCAGAGATTTGCAGAATGACAGCAGCATGTTATTTAACTGACTAAGGTTTCCATCATTACATTTGATTTGATTTGTTCCTGCTCACGGTGGTTGGAACCTTTATTCCACTCTGGATTCTTGTGAGTGTAGTCTTTGTTCACTTTAACTTTTGAAAAAAATAAATAAATAAACAGTTTTGAAAACCTCGGTATTCAATCTTTTCCTGCTTTGTGTGTCAACTTTCACGGTTGCTAAGCAACAGAGCATACGGCGGTAAAACCCGCTGAAGGGAGGACCTGTTCGAATTTACAGCCAAAACTCTTCCGGCCTCCTTATTTTCAAGGACTTCGAAGGATCCAGTCTAGGTAGACCGCGTCCTTGGAGGATGCGGCCTAGGTTTTCGAACAGAGCCTCTGATTAAGAACAGGGCTGCCCGCACTGACACGGCTCAGGGATTACATCACACGGAGCGTCGTGCGCAGTGAAATCAGGACATTTCCTCACTTTTTAAAAAAAAAACCCGGGACGCCCGGGACAGGACGTGAAATACGGATATGTCCCGGGAAATACGGACGTTTGGTCACCCTAGGATATTGATCCACTGCATTCTTTCAATTGGTCCTTCCCCCTCTGTAAAAATAGCTTTGTTAAGTCAGGTTTTCTTGCCTCTAAATACCTTTCAGCCTTTGTCCCCATGGAGCCCCCATTTGTGCTCAAGCTTTATCTTTCTGGTTGATGTGTTCAAGTGTTGCCTGAATTTTTCCCTTGAAGTTCTTTCCTCATTATACCATCTATTTTGTTAGGTGGATCGATCCATCCTGTACCAAAGCAACTTTCCACCATTAAATATATCCTTAAAAATGATGACCAAACACAAACTGTTGTTTGTTAGATTTGTTTGCAAAAATGAAAGTCTTAGAATGCACCAAAGAACCTTGAATCCCTGGATGCATTAGCAGATGTTACTCTGACCTTTTCTGTCAGAGTACTGGCCTCTTTCTCTAACAGGTGCCTTTAAAACCATGTCGGTCGATAATGATAGCCTTTCACCAGCTTAGCTAGCATCTTCACAAGGATTTTAGCTTTTGCTCTTGGGTAGATTTGCATATCAAGAACCAAACATGCTCATTTCTAGATCACAGAATCCATGTCTTTCCCAAAAGGTATAACACTTTACCTTCTGCTGCTTATACTTGTCTTCCATTGTTTCAGATGAGCATAGCACCTTCTGGCTTGTGGATATCGTGACCAAAGTTGAATTGTTTTTGTTGACACAAATCTCTTTCTGACTTCTAAGTGATGTCATGGTATTTGCCCATTATGTCGCACAAGAAAACATTGTGTTTAAAGCAGTACCCTAAAAAAAAAAAATCAAACAGGTGCTTCCATTTAAATCTCAAGCTTACAAATCCATTACATCATCTGAACTAAAGTTATTGTGATCAAAACTTACAATTCTGAGCCAAAACATAATAATAAAACATGATTCTTAGCCAATAGAAATACCATTTGAAACCCAAGTGATCTGAAAGAAGACAGGTTAAGTCAGATTTAGTGTTAGAGAGAGAAAAACAAAGGATGAGTCTTCAATGTTCAGATCGGATTTCAATTGTGCAATATGCCTTTGAATATTTACTATATTGCTGTGACACAATAGTATGATTTGGTGTGTATGAATTAAAATAGTCAAACCAGAAAAGCGAATATTACAGGTTAGTTTTGTGTATTATAAATTGTGAACTGTAGGAAATGGTGGAGTTTCATTTTCTCTGCTGCAGATTTTGGATTCTTTATGATGTTTTTGGTTCCGAGCCTGAAGAGTGTGGCTGCATGTTTATGTGTGTACCTCTGGGTTTGATAAGGAGGGAACGAGGGGGCTCTCTACAGACATTGATGAGTTGCACCCTCCCCCCTTCCTCTCCCTCACTTCTCTCTAAGTTTCTCTCCCCATCGCTGCGGTCCTTGGCAGGTCCACGTTGCCATGGCAGCACTCACATTGCCGCAGGCTGGATGGAGCAAGGCGCGCTGGTTAAAAAAGAAAGCATGGGGGGAAAAGGAGACAGATCACTGCGGAGGGAGGGGCGGAGCAGGCGAGAATATGTTCTCCAATTCATTACCCCTACAGCAACCCCAGACACACTCCAAAAAAAAAACAGGGACCCTCCCCCATCCAACCCCCTCAAACCTTATCATTGGCATCGTTTTAGCCGGGCAGCAGAAAGGCCTCGGTGCTGCTCAGTAGTCCTCACACGTTGGATCTAAACTTCAGACTGCATTTATAATTCATTCTCGTCTTCTTCCACGGCAGGCAGCTCTGCAGCCAAACACCAAATCACACACAGACCAAGAAACACCGAGAACTGCATCTAGATATTATATACATCGGTCTGCTGCCTTTAGATATAATGTCCTACAAGGCTGGGGGATGATTACAGCCCATAGAAGGTAGACACCTCAATTCCCCAACATTTATGGACTTAAATATTATGCTCTGTGGAGAACAGACATGCAGAAACACTTTTTCCAACCTTGCTGCATTCAAATCCAGCTCTGCTGTTCTTTAAATAAATTCTTTACAAGATACTTTTTTGATTCATTTCTCTGTGAAATCCTTTAAAGTTTTAGACAAAAATTGATCACACAAATGCTCAATTTTAGAAAATACTAAGCACACTCTTGGCATTAAGTTATGGCCTAAATGGTTGCCTCAAAACAAACAAAAAAAACAAACAAAGAAAACACCTAGTCTTTAAAAAGGAATGGTTTTAAAAGGGCATTTTTTCTAACTACCGGTATGTTGCATAATAACAGAAAATATTGTGTTATTGCATTGTTTTTTGATGCTGCTCATGTTAAGCTGGAAAGCTACCATAACGTTAGGTCACTTGAAAGAGGGGGGGGGGACAAAAAAGTGTTTTTCAAACAGAAAACAGAGAATGGCACAAACACACACACACAACACATGACAGGGAAAATGCTGTTAAAGAAAAAATGCTATAATCACAGAAAATAGCAAAATGGAAATTCGCCGCAAACATTAAAACCAATGACTTTTGGAGAGAAGAAAGAAAATATAAGTTTTCCTTCTAGTCGTAAAAGTATAGAGGATGATCTTTTATTTCCAGCTGGATCATCTAAATAAGTGGTCCTCCTAATTGTCAATCATTCTGGTGATATGTTTACGTAAGGCTGTTCTACGTGCTCATACCCAGTTAGCTATCTTTTTCTGCGCGTTCTCAATTTCAGGCATATATGTGTGGTGAGCTACAGTTTCAGACAGTCATTGAAGCTCACTTTTTCACCACAGTTCTTTGTAAATGGCCCAGGGTCGTAAAAGAAAAAGTGTCTTCGAAGTTTATAAGAAGAAAGAAAGAAAGGCCTCAGAAGAGGCAGATATATCCTGGAATGCTTTGTACGGAGAGCTCTCCTCTTGAAGGGAAGGATTTGGTGTCACAGTGGCCCACTGTCACCATAGGCTGTCGGTGACTAATAACAAAGATGGACCAGGCACCGCGCTGGAGTTACGTGACAATCGGTGTGAAAAGAGTAGTGATCATCTGTCCCGAACGGTAAGTTAACCGAGTTTGCTTTAAAGTCCACTATATAGTCCCCAGTCGATGTAGTGGTTGAGGGATTTAGGGGTTAGGGTGGACTTTCTGACACAGTAAGCTTGTATGATCTACGAGAACAGCAACCTTTAAACAAGAGGAGCAAGAGGAGAAATGGGCTCATGCATGCTCTCGCACGCATTTAATAGGTGTTCCCTCTCTGGAGCGGGTAGAAGCTTATGCATGTGCATTTTTTTTTTAAGTGGGGATGAAGGGACTTTTAAAAATTTTGCGAAAATCCTCCACAATACCTTTAATCAACATGTATTCCCTATAATAAAGGAGTGGTCAGACCAAACGCGTGCTGCAAAAACTGTCATTTTTGCTTAGATTAAGTGCATTTTTTCTTGAATTGAGGAGGTAAGTGAGACACTTTGCCAATGGAACAAGACAATTTACATTCAAAATAAGAAAAAAAAACAATTGCATTGTCTTATTTCAAGCGCATATTATCTAATTATCTTATTTTAGTGGTAAAAATACTCATTCCATTGGCGAATCATCTTATTTACCTACTCAAATTTAAGGGTAAATACACTTAAATTAAGGAGTTTTTACCTATTTCTAATTGGTTTTTGCAGTGTGATTGTCCAAAACGTTCAAACGCTGATGCCTGGTGAAACACTTGACGCTCCAGATGTTGAGCCGCTCTGTTCTGTCGTAGCAGTCTAGAAAGAGCTTGGCTTTATTTGCATTGATAAATGGAAAAGATTGTTTTAACATGTTTTTGAGTGAGAAAGTACACCTGAAAATTTCATCTGTGAAATCAACTCACCGGGATTATTAGTTTGTTTTTTTTTGTTTTTTTTCATATGTTTGTGTTTTAGTCTTCTTTGTTTTTGTGCTTGCTGGTGTCATTTGTATGTTTTCAGCTCTATTTGGATTTGCTGGGAATTTTCGTGTTTGTATTACATTTGCCCCCCTTCTGTTTTTGTGCTACATTTAAGGTTTAATATCAATTTCATTCAAACATACTTTATTTATCCCAAAGCCAAATTCAGTCTTGATGTAAATCAGATTATAAGGATTTATTCAGAAAGTTGTGACCGATAAGGGATAGACAACGCCAATCCTTGAGTGCCATTGTCCTGCAGCTCTTGCATGCATCCCTTCTTCAACTTACCAGAAACAAAAGATCAAATTATTTCCTTGGCACGTCAGTAAGTTTAGCAGTGTTCTGGCCATTAACCACATTACTCATTGTTTTCAGGTATACTGATTTGTTTCCCTGTATACCAAACTGTTTCCAGAAAGGGCCATGTGGCTGCAGGTTTTCTTTCCAACCAAGCAATATCACACCACACACATTCCTTCTTATCAAGTCATCGTGTTAAGATTGGACTCACTTGATGAAATGACAGGAGTCTGGTGTGCTACTGCTTGGTTGAAAGAAAACCTGCAGCCATGCAGCCCTTTCTGGGACCAGTTTGACACCCCTGCTGTATACTGATGGCTGTAAGCAGGAAGGATCTCCTTAAGTGGTCTGTTTCAGACCACTTAAGGAGAAGTCACCAACTGAAGACAAAAATGTGAGCCCCACTTTCTTAAAAAATATAATCCTAAAAAAGATTAACTTCCATTTTCTGCTCCTTCTCTGCAGCTTTTTTCTTAGGGCCCTAATGTCAGCCTGATCTTCTTAAACATGCCCAGAACCTACTGAGATGACATCTTAAACCCTGAGCTTTCATACTAAGTTTTGACAGGAACTAACTCATGCAAACGTTATGGTTGATATGCTTGTAAGCATGGGAGACTCAAGAGTTGAATCCAACAACCATTTTCTGTCATTCTGCTTTTGCCTCACTTTACTACATGTGTGGCACCACTTTATGTTTGGTTTGTTATCGTTTCATTAAAATAATCCTTTTTGTTCTACATTAATGTGATTGTAATAGCTTAGCAATAGCATGCCTCTTCACTGCCCTCTATTCATTTTCATTACTTCAACAAAAATATGTCACAAAAAAATTCTTCACCACTTTCTTCATTGCCTCAGTTTTTTGTTGATTTATGTCTGAAGGTAGATTGTCTACCCTCGTATGTATGCACACGATGTTTCCACTTATTGGAATGCTTAGACAGCATTTCATGAAAGATTATAACACTAAATAAGCAGAACAGAAATTGATTTGCTTTCTTAAAACTGCCAATGGCAATAATCTTAAATGTGTAATAAAACCACTTTTCATTCTGCAAAAGGATGCAACAAAACTGAAATCATGCTGCTGGACAAAGGGATCAAAGAAATTCATTTTCAATCAGACTTGCTCAAATTCAGAGATCCTGAGGAGTTACAATCAACCATAATACTATTTAAAGCAACAAAAAAAAAACACAAACTTTTAACAGGTCATAGGGCAATAACAATATAAAGTGTGATAGATACCGGGTCAATAACAAATGAAAATACCATCCATCCATTTTCTGGACAAAGAGTAAGCTCCCTTTATATGAACCTGTTATAGCACTTTGTATTAATGGCGTTAATCTTACCTCATATCATTGTTCTTATCTTGTAAATGTGGACTAACATCAAGCCTGAACTAACATACCTTGATTTTCTGAGAAAGTCAAAAAAATAATAATAATGACTGTCCAAACCAGAGACAACCTTTTCTCTTTCCCATCAAAGTTCCAATGAAGGTACACCTAGTTCTTAATTTTTTTCAATGTTTTCTCGTATTGAATTCTACTTAAGCAATTCTAACCAATCTGGTTGAATTTTGCTCTATGAAGTTGCAGTTCATGCTGTGATTTCCACATCACAACATAACATTCGCTAATGCTCATACTCTATTCCGACAAATCTGGAGTCTTTTACTCAGTTTAAGTTTTTTCTTTTAATGTTTTTATTTATGTATATATTGAGCCAATTTACCATAAATGTCATCCCAAACCACTTTGCAAGATAAAATAAACCAGTTCATATATAGAAATATGAAATTATATTATTATTATTATCTGAACAGTTTAAACTTCAGTAACATTCTCTCCAGATTGATTTATGATACTTAGGAGTCACGTTAGAGTTACGATATTAACTGTTAAAAAGTGTTTTTGTGTAAAGAAACTCAGCTGATTGCAGAAAGTGTCTGATAATGGGTTAAGTAATCCAAGTAAGCATGTGGCAACTGTGGAAAGAAATGACATTATATTGACATTTATCAGTAATGGCGGAAGGAAGCTCTAGTTTTCAGTGAAATCTTACGTTTAAACAATTGAATTGTTAAATTTTTTTGACTCAATCTGCCTCAGAGAGATTATAGTACAAAGATAATGTTAATCAATCATATGAACTGTAAGACCTTAAGGATTTTTAATCATTGTAATCTATTTTTAGCTGAATTATTTGTCTTTTTTAAGTTTTCTTATAAGCAAAGGAACAAAAGGGATAAGATGATTAATTAACCTGAAGTGAAATGTAAAATGAGAATACAGGCTCCAGAACGGATCTTTGGACTACTTACATTTGAATAAATGTTTTAGAAGTATTATCAATAAGACTAGTCAGTGCAACATTTCAAATTTGAAACAGAATTTGGCTTATTATTAATAAAAGAAGTGTTTTACGCATTTCTATACCCTAAGCCATACACATTCGCTCCAGAATTTCCTCATTCTGGAGTTTTTACCTTTCAGGACATAAAAAAAAGCATTCTGGGCTTTCACAAAACACACAGCTTATCAAAAGAAATTCATTATTTACCTTTTATAAAATTATGCTGTAAATGAAAACTGATTTTTGAAAAAAAAGTTATGTGTTAAAGTAATGTCTAGAAGGACAAAATATTTTAAATTATCTGACGTAGACATTTTTTAAGCAATCAGAAATTCAACATTCAGCTATAAAAATAAATATTAACACTTGGGAAACATTCAAGGCAGCAATCATTGTCCCAAGGAATGAAAATCGCCACAACTCAACATTAGGATAATACTGTTCGATGCTCCGAGAAATTACACAAACCCAAGTTTCCACTCCAGTTAGTCTCAATCAGATTGTAAGATGTTAAACTTATGACAGGACAATTCGGGATTAAAGGCAAACATAGATAAAGATCTTTCAAGTGATCCTGAAAAAGTTATAAAGCTGATGGAGGAAAACCCATAAAACATGTTGGACTAACATAGAGTAACAATCATAACCATTAAAGAAGAAATGTCAGCCTCTGACAGAAGAATAGAAGAAAACTGTTAAAATCAAATCAGCAAATCAGATGTTATTGTAATGGTACAGATAGTTTATTGGCAGAACACAATCAGACTATCCCAAATGTTTCTTTTCTGATCATTAAATGAGCTCTTTGCATTGAAAATATCAGATAATTCAAAAGCATATTTACTTCTGCTCTCTGGCAGTGAAGTTGACAAAGAAGTTGGTAATAAATAATCGGAGGCCATCCTTTGAATTCATGCTCTCAATTTTTGAATAAAGGTCTTGCTATGGTTAGAATATCCAGCTTAAAGCATAAAAGGTGATCAAAGAGATAATTTTTCAGAATATAGTGTAGTAGTTTATATTCTTAATAAATCAGTCAATGTCCTCCTCAGCTGCAGGCGAACAGTGAGCTTAAGAACAGTGCTAAGAGCAGGTTGGCCAAAAGGAAAAAAAAACAAAAAACAATGATTTGCTAAATAAAATGAATCCTCCATGGTTTAAAAAAATCCTCCTTCTCTACTTCTGCTCTCATATTTTAAACTAATCATCCAGAAATGTATTTCATTAATATTATGCAGAGTAAATGCACAGAGCTGGGTTACTACGCCATAAATAAGCAGTTAAATCCTTTCAAGTGCAGCAAGGAACAATAAAGATGTGAAAAAAAGTCAGTGATGGCTGCTAAAGGAAATACATGAGGAGTCCTGAATTCTGGGACTCCATCCGGCTGTTTGTTTCATCTGATGATCTGCTGACAGCAGACTAAATGTGGCGGAAATGAGATACGGATCTGACACATCGTCTTGAACATAGAACATGGTGCTGTACTCCCTCACACACACCCACTCACACACACACACTGATTTCTAGTGATGCACAAAAATAAGTGATTCTAAGAGTGGAAGAAAAAGATACCATTCTTTTTCTCCTTCAGTTCCAGTTTAGTTCAGCTCCGCTGTACTTAATAGAGGCTCTGCATGCTCTGGATGGGCCGATGGGTTCTCATTAATGAAAGTGGTTATATTTTGAAGTATAGTGGATGATTTTCTGAAAATGCAGGTAAAAAGACCTGCTAAGTTAGTTTCTCAATATCTGTGCATGTTGGATTGCATACCTGCTCTTCCACTATGGTGTAAAAGAATCTCCCAAAAACATGTTCCTTTTTTTCTCCTCTGAGGCCTTTCTCTTCCTCTAACACATTTGTAAGACTGCTTGCTTCTGGTCATTTTCAAATTATAATGTAAGAGCAATGGAGCTAGATAGATGAAACCAAAACTTAACACCATGAGCAAGATTAGCACGTGGAGACGACCAATAGCTAAGATGATGATCCTGGAGCACGAAGGCAAAAGAAGATATTTAACCTTTAACTTGCTTGACTTTCCGGATAATTTAAAGAAAAAATGTTAAGAAATTAAAATAGATTTCAGGAGAAATGTACATTGGAAGTTTTGCTTTTTCTATATTTCACAGCATAAAACGTGTGAAAAAAACCTTAAAATAAATAAATACTGTTTTAAAAAAAGTATAACCTCATATCAAAAACTTCAAAACAGTGAGAAAGAAATTGCAAGCCTAAAGTAAATCACCAGAGGCATAGTTATTAACAGCAATAATGATCACTATGAGACTAAAGTAACTGAAGTGTTACTGATGGACGGTGGTAGTGTGATGGTCTGGGTGAGGTTTGATGCTTTAAGACCTGAAACACTCAATGTGAAAAACCACTATGAATTCTGCCAACCACAAAAAAAAAAACACAAAAAAAAAATCCTAAAAAAATGGCAAACACTTTTTCACAACACTGTATGTGTGTTTTTAAGTTTAAGGCGGGATTGCATGTTTGCTGTGAGAACTGTGGATAACGGTGCCAAGTCTCCATGGCAATCATTGGAAGCCTTTAACAGTTCAGCTAATTGTCTTAGCTTATCTAACCAACCCTCCATATTAATATAGCTAAAAGAAAGGTTATGATTTTTAAGAAAGCAACTAATTCCAACAATTAGGTAGAGTGGAGGACCTGTGATGTTGTGGGCCTGTTTAGTTTTCAAAGGATTCTATAGAAAACCTATGTGGTCCACTGCAGAGGACGAATCATAGAATGCTTCCAACCTTATCAAATGCTACAAGAGAGTTTTCATAATATTTCATCATGAGAAAACGCTGCTGCATTTAGATACATTAATTCTTAGGTTTCTACAAATATTAACCATAGATTTCAATACAGGAAGTGTTTACTTTAACTGTCTTATTTAGCCTGCTGCTTTGGTACTATAAATATGTCTCTACAGAAATCAAGTATTATTCTTTATGAGGCTGACTACAACAAGATGGCAGATTCTACATTTATGGCTGATATCTCTCATCAAGAGTAAATTCTTAACCACCAATGCCTGACAGCAACAAAGCCCAAAGGAGATAAAAGGCAGTAAAATTATAATAATAAGAAGACCAGGCTCAGTCATATGGAAGGGGACAGGAGGACCTCACTTTACACTGATTCACACAATTTGGTTACAAACCTCGTTAGCTTGATATTTTTGCAACAACAGGAACCTACATTTAAAACGAAAATTGCATGCAGTCTTAACATGTAGAAGGAGTAAAAAATTATATATGGTGTGATGACCCTTTGAGCAAAAGATGAGCATATTTGATAAATATGGAGGCAGAAAAATCCAAAATGTTAAGCTTTGCTGGTTTCTGATTCATTTCGTCTCACCTTCACAGCTGGACTCAAATTTTTAGTTGAGATTTTAATTGGTTTTGTTTTCTTGATAGAAATTTTACTTCAGAATGTATAAATCTCAAGAAAACCGGCTCTACTCCTAAAGTTTCCCGGTAACAATTAATCATCTCAGTCTATCTAATCAGACTGAAGAGCTTTTACGCTGCAGTTTAGCTGCTTGTTTACAGGATCTTTCAAAGTTGTGTTTAGGTTGTTCAATTTCAGCAGTGACATAAACAGATAGTAAATCAGGTTTAGCTGAATAATTTTTCCAGAGGTCCCAAACAGACAATTTAAATTAAAAACAGCTCATCTGTGGCCAGTTGGAGCCATTTCTAATGCATCCAGCAGGGGTAGAAAATAGTCCCTGGCTACTGTGTTTTTTTTTCAGCTTTTTACGGGATTCTTTCAAAGGTATTCAAGTCTATTTTTTATTTGCTTTTCGTTTATTTATTTTAAATTTTGTAGGCTTTTGAGGAGGTAAAAAATAATCATCACTTGTAGAAAAAAATAAATATAAGATCTGTAACATAATCGGAGGGAACTAGTCTGCCTTGGTGGCTCTGCACACTTGTCCAAAAAGGCACACAAGCCATTTATGCAAAATAAATAAATAAAAAAGCTTCAATCTGTACATAAACCATAAAGATGGGGCATCATCAACATCATCATGGGTTACGAAGAAAAACTCTTACGGCAACATTTAATTACCCTTTGGGATTAATAAAGTATATTTAATTGAATTGAGTTAAATAAAGTATGGCTCATCTGTTGAAAAAAATCTGTCCTTTTTTAAATGCTAGATTCAATTTTTATAAAAATGTTTTTTATTTTTGCAATGTTGTTGTTTTTTTTCTAAATACGATTGCAGTCCAAAAGTCTGAAAATCACAGACGGCCACAGATTGACAGACATTTTTCTTTTTGAAAACTGTTTTTTTTTTTTTTTTTTTTCAAAGCTGTAGAAAAAGCAGAGAAATGAAAATCATGACAAAGAAAAACAAATTGCAGAAAGGTGGAAAAAAGAAACAAAGTAGGTTCAATGCATTAGTAGAATTAATCCATAAGGTCCAAAATATATGCACTTGGCAGATATGAAAAATAAAATGCACAAAAACTAGAAAGAGTTCCACTTTAAGCAAATATTAAATCTTATGCTGCTCAGCTCCATTAACAATTATCCACATATTTAAGTTGTTTCAGTCATTATGCAAACTGATACAGTTTAAAACATTGATAAAAACTTGTAAAGCAAGGAGAGAACTGCAGGGAGCATATATCCATAACTGCTTCAGAAACATTTTAATCAGGGCCTCAGAATCCTAGAGAGCTGCTGAGGCGTCCAAAACCCAAAACACCAGAACTTAATGACTTAATTACCTCCTCAGGAAATCAGGTGCTGCAGTCCTGTTGAAGGCTCCATTATGTGTTTCAGGGGTGTTGATGCAGAGATACATAGACCCTGCAGGGGATCAGTCCCTGGAGGATTGGAGTTTGACACCTGTGGAGTAAAACTAGTAATAATTTCAGCAAAAATGGATAGAAACAGGTAATAAAGAGAAGCCATAATTAAATCTATTTTCCTGCTCTCCGTTAAGTAGCTTTACCTTTCAGGGGGGAATCGAAAAATACCACTTTCTACCATTAAGGCCTGGCACAAAGTTATTGTTTTAGAAAAAAAAAATTCTATAAGGATCTCTAAAAAAAAAAAAATTAAATCGTGCTTTTATGTTTGTTAATAAAATGGAGAATGGTTAAAAACATCATGTTAAATTGAACAAACATGGCTGCTGTGATACAGAGAACGTCAGAGATATCCAGTAAACAGCAGAAAATGTTTCCTTCATAAGCTATGAGCTCAGACAGTTACACAACATGCATAGAGGCATTCAAGCCTGAATACTGAAGCACAGTATTCAACCCTACCTGTGAGGACACATAAAACTCTGGCATTACTTCTGACTCAGACACTCTTTATCCAGTTTCTGACATTTGATGCTTTCTGCTTTACTGGCCAGCAGCTAAATCAACAAAACCCTGCAGGTTTGAGCTGCAAGGTGCACCAAATCCTGGTCAGATAAACACGCTTCACAGGCTAGAAGCATACATGTGGGTCTTTGCAGCATTCGCAGGGGGAGATACTACAGATGGAGAGGTTGTGATGGCACCAGAGGTGCCTAAGCTCATTAGGAAGCAGCACCATACTCCGGTGCAGAGCAGAGAGAGGGGAGCAGGGGGAGGGAGGATGCAGAGCCTGAAATGTTTCACCTCAGTGTCACAAAAATCTGGTGATTCATCGCCAGCTGCCTTCAAAGCATGCACCTCCACATCCATTCTTTGTGTTTTTAGACTTCAACAGAAATTCATCCCATCTGTCAAAGGAAATGCATGTTTAAAAGGTGAGAGGTTGTTCAGGGGCTGCAGGGGGGGCCTGTGTGACCCACAGTCTGGACTCTGGCGCCATCTACCTGTCAGAGGCGAGATTCCTCTCCCCTGTCAAAGAAATGGGACATTTTGGAAAAAGTCTATCATTTACTGTTTTGGAGTTTTGTGCAGGTAACAAACAGTCCATTCTGATGCAACTCCATCCTGATAAAGCTGAGTATAAGCTTTACCAATCCTTATAAATTGGCAAAGCTTATGGTTAGAGTGGCTCAGGTTATCCTGACCTATCGCTAAAGTTAAGCTACTATATACTTAGACTTCTGGAGGACATAGGGACCCCTATTTCATCCTTCTGCTTCATTCTATTTCTATTCTCCCACTCTGCAGAATCTGTTAGTTCAATCTCTAAAGTTAGGCTCTCTCTGCTTATTCTCATAGTAGATTTGCATCGTCTGTTCCTGTTTGGCGGTGACATCTTCCTGGAGAGAAATATGAGCTGTGCTGCTGCCATCAATAACTTTGTTTATAGATGTACGCGATCGGCTTGTTTTTCATTGTAGTCCTGTTTCTCTGACTGTGACTGGCTGGATGTGCTCTCTTCATCCTCTGACATGGGAGATGGCTCACATTGAGCCTGGTTCTGCTGGAGGTTTCTTCCTGTTAAAAGGGAGTTTTTTTTCTCTCCACTGTCACTACAAGCATGCTTAGTGTGAGGGATTGCCTTAGAGCAAGGGTCTGCAACCTACGGCTCCAGAGCCACATGTGGCTCTTTGGACCCTCTGCAGCGGCTCTTAAAGTGGCTAAAATGTATGTAAAGAGCTAAATAATGTACTACAAAATAAATACCAGTCTTAAAGGCTTTAGTT
>NW_015150963.1:552847-557233 GCF_000732505.1 Cyprinodon variegatus | reverse complement strand
CCATTCTGATGCAACTCCATCCTGATAAAGCTGACTATACGCTTTATCAATCCTTATAAATTGACAAAGCTTATGGTTAGGGAGGCTCAGGTTATCCTGACCTATCTCTAAAGTTAAGCTACTATATGCTTAGACTTCTGGAGGACATAGTGACCCATATTGCATCATTCTGCTTCATTCTATTTCTATTCTCCCACTCTGCAGAATCTGTTAGTTCAATCTCTAAAGTTATGCTCTCTCTGCTTTTTCTCATAGTAGATTTGCATCGTCTGTTCCTGTTTGGCGGTGACATCTTCCTGGAGAGAAATATGAGCTGTGCTGCTGCCATCAATACCTTTGCTTATAGATGTACGCGATCGGCTTGTTTTTCATTGTAGTCCTGTTTCTCTGACTGTGACTGGCTGGATGTGCTCTCTTCATCCTCTGACATGGGAGCTGGCTCACATTGAGCCTGGTTCTGCTGGAGGTTTCTTCCTGTTAAAAGGGAGTTTTTTTTCTTTCCACTGTCACTACAAGCATGCTTAGTGTGAGGGATTGCCTTAGAGTCAATGAGTCGATGCAATCAGCTGGTTTTCCTTAGATAGAAAACTTTGAATCAATTTGACTGAATGATCTGGTGAACTGTAAAGTGCCTTAAGAGGACATGGGTTGTGAATTGGCGCTATATAAATAAACTGAATCTAATGGAATCCTTTAGGTTTTTTGAGAAGAATATGTTTTCTGTTGCTTCGGTCAGAGATATGTTTTAAAACTAATCTTAAACTACTAAGTGTGATATAAAGAAATCACAGATTAAAGCCAAAACCTTTTATCCATTTTATTGTTATTTTAAGTAGATTGACACAGAATGATGCAGATTTTTAAAGTTTGACTCTAAAATCGCTGAACAAAATCCATAGCCTTCGATATCAGCTTATGAGTAAAAGGACCCACCAGTGTTTAATTTAAAAGTTTAAGTCCAGCTTCATGAAGACCAGGAACCAAGCAGACTAGTCAGGGAGGAAGTTGCTGTTCAATCCATCCTCTGAACATGGAAGGAGGCCGTTACCTTCTAAAAGAATTGCTGTTTGTCTGATATACAGTTTGCACAAGAAAACAACAAAAATTTATCAAAAGTCTTTACAGTCAGTAAATAAATGAGAACAAACAAATCAGCACAAAAAGATTTTTTTAAAAGTGAAAATAAATTATGAACTATTGACTATATAAAAATCTCAAACTCTGCTGGATTTGAGTGCTAAGTAATAAATGTGTGTCTTGATTTTCAACAGTCCAAATAGGAAAAATTTACCTGCTCTAAAGGTTTGAGGCAGAAACTGTAAAGACCCGATCACCTCTGGATTTTAGCTTGAATCTAGGAGCAGCTTTAAGAAACAGCTCGGTTGACCATGTTCTGTTATGGGCATGATGGGCCAGACCTTTTAAACGTTTCATAGCAAGCTGCTGAATCTTAAAACAAACAGCAACCCAATGGAAAGACGGAACAACTGGAGATACAGAAGGTGTTTTATTTTTTTCATTCTGGATGGTTTGAGATGATTCATCTGAACCAGGGGTCACCAACATTTTAAGGCTGAGAGCTAATTCATGGGTTCCGAGTCTTGGAGGTTGTGTTCGACTTCATCGGCTGCATCATCCAGTGACTCGGTCTACCTGGACTGGATCCTTCAAGGTCCGTGAAATAAGAAAGGAAGATTTTTGGCTATGGATAAAAACAGGTCCAACTTTCTCCACCTTTCACCGCACATACAATCTGTCGCATAGCAACCGTGATAGTTGAGACAAAAAGCAGGAAAAGGATAAATGACCCAAACTTCTCACTGCTGTTTTGGGTTCTAATATTTTCGAGGAGCTTCAACAGCAGCACCTTATCGGTTTTATAGTCCAAGCACTGCAGGTTTATTAGAATCTGTGCTTAATTTACATCCAAACCCGTTTACACAGTAACAGATAGAAAACCTTTAGATAAATCAAATATTACCCAATGCATTCCTGACTCAATAGCCATTTAAAACAACCTTTTTCATTAATTTCAGACAGAACTATTCACATAGCTGTATTATATTAAACTACACTTACATTATAAGTACCTTTTTCCTCTGAGGACGGGCAGTCTACTTGCTTGGACTCGCAATGAATTATGGGATATTCAAGGCTATTTGGATACACCGGACCCATCCTTAAAAACAGGCAAAAAAAGAAGGATGCAAATGTTGGCCGCATAACAAAGAGTCTTACAATCCGGACAGACCTCGGTGCCGTTATCGGCCTACGAATCCAGCCTTTAGAGGACGCAGCTGCTGAGTTCAAACTCGGCAATAGGAAGGGTTACCAATACAGACCTATGAACTGGAGGGTGCACCTAAAGCTCATACATATTTTTATTTTTTTTATTTCCAATTTTCTTTTAGATATTTGTATTTCGAGAGATTTCAAATAAAATTATTAAATTTTATATATGACTTATATAATTAAATGCTAAATTATTAAAAAAAAGAGTAGCAACAAAATTTTAAAAAAAAAAGTATCAAACTTAGCCCCATTGGTGATTCTTTTTGTTTTCAGAAGAGGCTGAGGGCATCCAATGAGGTCCTTGAGGGCCCCTTAGTGTCCGCGGGCACCGCTTCTGTGACCCCTGATCTAAACCAACATGAAAAGTGTTATAATTTCACTGCGAGGAAATAAAAGTACAATTTATTTTTAGTTCTAAACAATAAGTCCTGGGTCAGACTTCCGCGAGGTCAAGGGGTATGAATATTTCTGCAATGTATATATTTTTTTGTAAAACTGTTTTTAGCAATAAAAACATGTTTTGCTGAGATTGAGCCCAAAATCTTTACGTCTTTGGAAAAGCTCTTCAGACGGCTTACATCCAGGCTCCTGGAACAGACTGAGGAACAATCTAGATTTAGTATTCATTCCATCAGCACTCTGCCGTAATGACTGTAGAATAGAAGAAACAAATACTTTTTCCTCTCGTTAAACTTTTATTCAGTTCCAGATTTTGTGTCTACATATCATTCCTGAAACATTCAGCTGAAAAACAACCAGTAACTCTCATGGCGACAGAATCTCATTACGTCTTCATCAGCTGGGCTGCCAGAGCAGCGCTGTTGGTTGTGTGAATGGATACATCGACAGAGTGGCTTTAAAGCCATAAATCCACCACCAGCTGACAGGAACTGGAACAAAACGTCCTTATTTTCCATCCGTCACTTCTTCCTAAAGCTGCTGTTGCATCACCGAGGTTAAAATGTGAGGAAAACATCATTAAAGATTCAAAATAGATCAGCTTCATAACTTCATATGATTAAAGCGTTCATGTTTGCAAAATACATTTAAAAAGATGCAATAAATGTCCAAACAATTAGTCCTCCTCCAGTTTCCTTTTCTTGCTCTTTTTCTTCTTCTTCCCTGAGCTCTCTGCTGTGTCGCCATATAAAATGTCCAGCGGTTCACATTTCACAGAAACTGGTTCCACCTTGACTCTGACACTGTGCTCCAGTCCTTCCTCCATCTCCTCTCGCTCCCTGTCCTCCTCCTTCTTCTTTTTCTTCTTCTTCTTCGTCGTCGTCTTCTCAGCCTGCTGAACGTCGTCCTGGAAGGGGACCTCGGTCATACGTTCATCCGGGATTTCATCGAAAGGTTCCCGCTTCACTTTCAGCAGAAGCTCCACCTGTTCCGACTTTATCCGCTTCTCTTTGTTTTTCTTCTTCTTCTTCTTTTTCCTGCCTTCCTCCTCATTGTCATCGTCGTCCACAGAACCCCCTTCTTCAATGAACTGCTTCATCACCAGAGGCCGGAGGGTGGTGGACGAAGGTCCAAACGCAGCACCATCCGCCTCGTCCTCGGCCACGTAGGTGAGAGTGGGGGTCTTACTGCCGAAGGGGTGGAAGCGCTGTTTGAGGCCGGGGGGTATGGAGGGAGGCGGAGCGGCAGGGATGACGTGAGGGACCTGGTTGGTGCTGCTGTCTCCGTAGCTCTCGCAGATGTTCAGCAGGCCGGAAAACGCGGGAGCGAAGACGAAGCCGTCCGATGTCTGATTATCGCTGGTGAGCAGGTGAAGATCTGCGGGGCAGCGGGTCGATGCCAGGACGCTGTAGATCTGCTGGCTGGACCCACCGGTGGAGGCGGAAGGAACCTTCAGGGTCTGCAGGCCTGTGAGGGGAACCTTAACGCCGCTGAAGCTGGAAGAGAAGATGAAAGACCAGATTTGTAATAAAGGCCTGAACACACCGGACTTTTTCAATTGTCACAATGACTGCGTATAGAGAGGCTCCGACTAGGCAGGGTGAGCAGATCTGCACAGATTTTTCTCACTTCTGTCTCTTTGCTATACACAAATTAAAACACTTTCCCACATTTGACTTGGACTGGTTATGAAAG
>NW_015150963.1:548750-552465 GCF_000732505.1 Cyprinodon variegatus | reverse complement strand
TATATCCGTTTTTTCTCCACGTGAAGATATTTCTTTTTTCGAGGAGAGTGATAAACTGCGTTTTCTGTCCCATGTTTTGGCGAGCTCAAAGAGGATCACCACTTTATCCGTTATCTGTCCTACTGAACTATCGTGGGTTAAGTATTATTTTTTTATGTTTCATTGATTGTTTTTGCATGAGTCTGTCCCGCCTTTTATATACGCGATGTGCAACTCCAAAACTGACCCTTTCCCTGTGCGATTAACATATTTTATTTGGGATGTTCTCCCAAAGCGGATGTGTTTTACTTTGGAACTGCATCTCTCTTCCTGTCACACCAATGAAATTGCAGCTAAATTGCTACGTAGTCCCACTAAAACAGACCTGGAGTCTATCTCAGTCAGACCTAAGCAGGCCCCTTGCATAAAATCGTGTCGGGTGGGATCATCCCCATTCACTTTCAATGAGCGCTAAACGCCACATCTGACGCGATTTTCTGTTGGATCAGATACGAAATTGGATTCGGTGTGTTCAGGCCTTAAGTCAACCGCTGGTGATCAACATGAGACATCTGCATCAACCTCTGTGCCTGGACTGGTACCAGATGTGGTCGCATCTGGATGGAGAGCTTCGCAAAGAGCCACATATTTTGCAGTGGTTAAGGGAAAATAAAAATATGGTTTTCTGTCCTTGTTTACTATTAGAAATCTGGGTAATCAAAGGAAAAGAGAAACAGTCAAATGTCCTTTCTATACAGTAAAATGTAAAAAAATAAAAATAGAAAATCAGAGCACTTTCCTGCTGCAGATGGCAGCATAAAGTCCTAACCTCCATAATGCCAACAGTGTGACTCTTAAGCCCCTTTCACACTGGGTGAAGAACCTGTTTGAATCTGGGAACATGCGGCTTTTAGTGGCAGTGGGAAGAGCTCGCTGACGCGTTTCTACTCGGGTCAAACAACTCAGCGAGTGACCGGCGTTAAAATCGCCTCGACTCAGCATGCTGTAGGAACACCAGACCCGCTAAATTACCTGACACCATTGAACGCAACATATGGACCTCAACGAACCTCAACAGTCACTTCTGATCTAAGAAGCTGAAACATGTGTTTGCATTTGATAAACATGGAGCAGCACTAGTGAGGGGGATAATACAGCGAAACCATGCCCTATGCCCTGGCTTCCTTCCACGTTGCTCTCCATTGTTTACTTTTCTGATTTCTGCTGCACTGATGACATCATCAACGCTAACCCAGGATAATGGTGTCACCAGCCACGTAGCCGTGGAGACCAGAGGCCACCCAGCTGCCAGTGAGCGACTAGAACCCAGCTTTTTTTGGCAGTGGGAAGGGAACCAAATGATGATTGTTAGCGGGTCGACGCGTGTTTGGAAAAAAAACAAAACTGTTTAACGCGCCAGTTTCAGTGGAAAGAGGCTACGGTTGGGGGGCCTTTTTCAAACGGAGTCCAGCCAGGAAAGATTGTTAAGCTGGGCATACACTTCGCGATTTTTTTCAATCGTTGCACGCAGCTACAGCTCATGATATTTGTTCTGACACTGTGTGACCCGACGCTCTGATGCAATCTGCTCACACTGTACGTCTAGAAACCACGTCCAACTCTGCTCCGCAGTGAGGTGGCGCTACTCGGACTCGTCTACCTGAAAGCCAAACGGGTAGAAGAGGAATATGAAGCTCACTAGAGTGAAACGCGCTGCCTTGGCAATTTGGGCAATTTTGTGCTGAAAGCCCTAAAAAGAAAAGGCGACGACGTATTTGGACAAAGACATGGCTGAGCAAATATGGCTACTATGGTCTGTCAATTTTACAGTAAGAACTCCATGTCACTCACACCCCTGTGATACTTTTATGTTTTCACCTGAGAGGAAGAAGAAGAATCCTTGTTTGCCCACTGGGCAATTTGGCCACCATGGCCGACTGAATTTCAAATATGTTTGATTTTCTAATGACCTCACAATTCCTGATCGGGAGATGGTCGTGACAGGCTGATCACCCCTCATCACCCCCTGTATAGTAAACAACGCACGACGCACAATCAAGCTTTCCAGTCATGCGATCGAAAAACTCTCACATGACTGGAAAGTCGGCCCAAAAAGGCCAAAAAAAACTTACAGTGTAAGCCCGACTTTACGCCCCTTTATTGGGGGGGATCTATAAATGAGCAGAACGTTGTGGGAGTGATAATATACAGAAAAACAATCCTGTAACAGACCATTAATATCAAACGAAACTTTGCTAATGGAGAAGTTGATTTGGGTTGATTTCATTTAAGTCCTCCAAAAAGAGCACGCTCTTTATTGATATAGACTTATTGGTCATAACGTTGGAACGCTGTGGACTTGAAAGATTAAATTATTTCTGACCGCTTTGATTGAAACTGGTGCTTCTTATTCCCTCAGCCGTTACAGCTCTATATAAAGGTTTAAAATCAGCTATTTGACAAAAGCAGAACGTTTATTCGATCATCCCTGACCGAGCTGTGAAAGGATTTTAACATTGTAGTTTAATTGAAAAGCAACAACGCCAAAGACTGCAAGGGCCGAGCTCCTTTCCAATCCAAGTTCTCGTAAAAGTTGGTACAAGTAGGATGAGCAGATGCAAAGAGCACAGGCTGTACCCACCGCTGAGGGTCGAAGCTGGCAGGAGCTTTAATGAGCCACAACTCGTTCTGGTTGTTCCTCAGATTGTCTGCCAGCGTGCTCCTGCAGGGGACGTGGCAGAACGACACAAACTCCTCGGGACACTCAAACCTCCTGTTCTTCTTTCCTGCAGAAACAAACAAGCGATTCATCAATAACTGATCGGCTTCAGTCTCAACGCCATCTTTGGAGGAATCTCACCCATCAGCACTTTTTCTTTCTTTTCGCAATGTTTCACATTACAGTGAAACCAATAAAAATAAAAAGCTCTGCCGGGTTTTGAACAACTAGAACATTAGTTTTCCATTATTTGCATTATAGCTCTATCTCGGTTAAAGTTAATAGAGAAGCTCTGTGAACATCAGTTTTTTAAGACCCACCCCAGGTTCTTAAATTTGGTTTAAAACTGACTGAATCCTCCTGACACATGAATCTGATCGGATTGATTTAATCCCATTTGAATCCTCTGTGTGTTTAAGACCATTGTCCTGCTGAAAGGAGAATCTCCACTCCTCTTCTGCAGCCTCTGATGGATTATTTCTCCAGGATTCTCCTGCATTTAGCTCCACCTGTCTTACCTGACGTGCCTTTTTCCACAGAGCACATTGAGCAGAGCTACATGCTAAATGCATGTTGTGACACAATCCAGATTTCTTACAGCTTTATTTAAACAGTTCCTTTTTTTAACCTCGTTCAGATCTGTTGAGCAAACATCTAACAGTTTAAATGTTTAGAGGAAAAGTCCTGACACAGTCAGACTTAAAACTTCAGAAAGTACTTTAAGTACGAAATTATTAAATACTTTTCAATAAATGATACGTGTTTTTAATTAAAAGTAGTTTTGATTTGAATGTGCTTTACTGGAGACATCCATGTTCGTCAAAGAACACTACAGCCACCAACTGGTTTGTGACGTCACGGTGCGGTATCGGCTGTTGAGCAAGTCCCAATGCTGTATTTGTTGTTTGCCACATTTGTTGTTTGTTGTATTATCCATGATGGTGACGACCAGTGCACTTTTTTGGTCAGAAGTTCGATAGCAAATCCCATGGTGGATAATGCATCAGAAAGGTAAAA
>NW_015150963.1:514555-548110 GCF_000732505.1 Cyprinodon variegatus | reverse complement strand
CAGACCTTTGCTTTAATGCTCTTCTTGGCTGCCCTGTCAGGGTAGCTGGAAGTCTGCAGTTGTGCCATACCTTTTTATCAATCAATGGTGGACTGAATGGTCAACCATGGTCTATTATTGCTTAACAACTAACATCTCTGTTAGAAATCGCACAGCATTCTGTAATGTGTATCAAAGCAAACTTTGCTGGATACAAAACTTACCTTAAAGATATTTGTAAACAGATTGTTTTTTGTAAACAAAATAAACAAAAGCAATTTAACCTTTGCTTTTTAACTCTAGAGTAGTTCTACTTGGAGGGAATCTATGATACAAAAACCACATATGATGGACTGAAGTCTGCAAATGTGGCTTGCTAAAGCTTGTTCAAAAATGTGTAAAACATTTTCTGTTGCCCTTTAAATGACAAATGGTTAATTAATTGAACTAGGCTGAGGAGGATTTAGATATTAGAAAAGGTTTGCTAAAATTTGACCCATTTTAACTTTTGTATTGGCCTAAAACTAGTAGGTGCACCTTGTTGATTATTTACCAAAATCTCCCTTCTAGGCTTTCCCTCTGGATCAAAGTAAAAAAAAAAAAACGCAGAACATTTGAGAAATCAAAGCTTACATTAGATTTGGACCTTTATCAAATATTTGAATACACAAAATAAGCACACAAAAAATATATAATGATATAATTTTAACATTCAAAGATAAAAAAAAAAAAAAAAAGTGTGGATCGGGCTGCTATATATAAATTCTCCCACAAAAAAAAATTAATAATAATAATAAAGTTAATAAATCTTATATTCTTTCTATCAATTTTGTTTTCTTAAGGTAATTCATTAAATAAATAAAATACATTTAAAAGTAGAAAGTTTTTTCCAAAATATCTTGTATATTTAATTGCAGTTTATTTACTAATTCCCTTCTCTCAACAGAATGTTTAGAACAGGCTAACAAAACATGTTTTACTGTCTCTCCTTGAAAACAAAAATCACCATCCTGTTGGATGTTTCCCTTTTTAAATAATATACTACGTTTTTAACCTCAAATGATCAAAAGGTAATCTGGATATAATGTTTTCCTATTTTCTATTTTTTTCCTGTTCTCCTCGTTGTACAAACTTTTCTTTGAATCCTTGAATACTTCCAGTTCTATCCTCTTCCCACTGCTTCTGCCATCAATCATTTTTTTCCTTAACTTGTTGAAATTACCGGTTTCTCCCTGAGGCGCAGTTGTTTCCATGGCACCAGTATCCTCTTCATCCTCGCTTGAAGATGAAGATGATGATGATATGTCTTTTGGCATTTTTACGCTTTTAAAATATAAGCTAGCTGCTAATGTAAACGTTTTTTAGTTCAACACGCATGGCTCTGAAGTGGGAGGACACATGTGTTAACCTGAAGTAATTCCAGACTTTAAGAACCACTTCCGTGTCATATCGGACTGTAGTTCCGCTTTAAGGTTTGACGAATCAGTTTGCGTTGGTCACCCTGAGCCCAAAAACTCAAACCCCCATAATGCCATTCGAACGATTACGTAACCTACCAGCGTCGTTTGGGGGAAAAACAGTTGACAGGAGCGAGAAGTAGGCCGAACTGGATAAACAAAGCAAAATTAAGAAAAACTGCGAAAACGACTCTAATATTTGACACAAATTATCATGTTTATAACCCGTAATGTTGTTCTAAACTCGTGTTGACCCTGCTAAAGAGGAAAGTTTCCAGAAAAGAAAGGGGCGTACACCTGTCGAGCCGAAAATAGGTTAACGCTGCTAACCTGTGTTAGCACGTAAACGTGCTAGCTGGCTGTTGGAGCCCGAACAGGTGTGCCAGGTGGCCCGCTGGCCAGCCATGTCCTCCCCGTCTTCGTCGTCCAGGCGCCAGTGGTGCTACTTGTGCGACCTGCCGAAGATGCCGTGGACCGTGGTGTGGGACTTTAGCGAGGTGGTCTGTCGCGGTTGCGTTAACTACGAGGGGGCTAATCAGATCGAGTTCCTGATAGCAAGCGCCCGCCAACTGAAGCGGAGTCACGGCATGCAGGATGGTAACGTGAGGTCGCCCGGTCCTTCACCCAACAAACACGGCTCCTTAGCGAGAGCGGAACCCGGACCGGACGCTGGAAGGCAGCATACGGAGCGCGTTGACCGCGGAGGAAGGGGAGAAGGCGGCGGGACGGCGATACGTGTCCCGCCCAACGGGATCCACCGAGAGCAGCCGCCTCAAGAGGTGAACCGTCAGAGCCCCAGCAGCAGCCGGAGACCCATGATCGGCGCCGCCATCCCTCCCAATCTGGTGACACAAAGTATTGCGGGAATCCCTCCTGGACTACTTCCGGGCATGCCCGCGAGTCTGACCGCCAGGACAGCGCCGATGAGCAGCCCCATGATCTTCCCTGCACCCGTATTGGCCGAGATGAGTCGCAGACAGCTGGGTATCGGGATGGGCATATCACCCTTCATCACTCCAGAGCTGGAGCGAGAGCTCAGTTCCTCCCAGGGCCAGAGCAAATCCCAGAGTCAGGCTCAGTCTGGCACCAGCAGCTCAAAGAGTGCTCCCCTATCTTCCTCATCCTTTTCCATGGCTGGTGGTGTGAGCCAGACGAGTCCTAAGCCTGCCTCATCCCCAGCCAGACAGCAACGTCCTCCAACAGCGAGGTCTGGAGCTGAGCCTCTGGGATCCAGCAGCTCAGCAGAGGCGGCCACCACTGCTGCAGCAGCGCTACCCAACAACGGTGCCTCTGAGCTGGGATCAGCATCTGTCAGCAACACCCATCCGGCTGGAAACACACTGTCCTGCACTTTGTGTCATGAGAGGCTTGAGGACACACACTTTGTCCAGTGTCCATCAGTGCCGGGGCATAGGTTTGTTTTTCTACTGTTTTATTACTACTGTGTGATCAAGACAATTAACAGCAAAATTAAAACCATTGAAACGAGCTCACCTACTAGTAGTATACTCTTTAATTCAATCTAAATTAAATAAAAACCTGAAAGAAATTAGATTCATGTGGTTTAAATCCACTACCGTATATATATAAGTGTATATATAACTGAAAGGGATCAGATATAAAACAAAAATAAATTTAAATTGTCCAATAAAGACCTGATTCATGTTTTTTTAACTCTTGTTTATAACCTTTTCCTCACCCCATCAAATCCAGGTTCTGCTTCCCCTGCACCAGAGTGTACATCCAAAGCCGAAGGGGAGACGGCGAGGTCTACTGCCCCAGTGGAGAGCGATGCCCGCTTGACAACTCGCCCAACAGCCCTCCGTGGGCCTTCATGCAGGGAGAGGTCTCCACTATCCTGGGCACGGGCTCAGCACCAGCAGGATCTGCTCCAGCACCTCCATCTGGAGCCAGTACAGGGCCAGGAGCTGCTCCGGCGTCTGGATCTGGGAGTGGCCCAGCAGCAGCAGGTGGAGGGGGAGGAGGAGGCGGAGACGTCAATGTTAAAAAAGAGAGGGAGACGTGATGGCGAGTTTGATGGTGACAAGGACCGAACACAGCAGCAGGCAGGTTGTGATTTTACCAAGTATTTATTTAGGCTACAGACAGCTCCAGCGGTCTGGGCACATGTCTTGTTCTGCTAATGCTCACCTGTTATAAAACATGCAAGATTTTTCTTTAATCATTTTCTACTGATTTTCTTAACTGTATTTAGCTGAAGGTTTTGTTATTTATCAGAAGCTTAATGCAGTTAAATTAAATCCTGCTTCTCAGTGTTCGGAGTCTTTATGTCATGTTTGTGTTTCCTGTTTTTACAGAATTTGGTTTAGTACATGAAGAGATGACTACACTGGACTGCTGAGGGACCCAGAAGAGAAACACAACGACCCATAAAGAAAGAAATCCTCCACTACACAGGTTCTGACTCCTCTCGCAGTTCAGTTAAATCCACCTCATCAGAATTCAGAAGCTTCTGTTTTTCTTTCTCTTTTTATTTCCCATCAAAGTTAATTTTTTTCAGCTGAAACTTTGTATTTTAGTCGTCCTTTTTTTAAGTGACTTTAGATTGAATCCTCATTTAAATTCCTTTTTCAGGAAAAAAAAGCCTTTCCTAAGAATGAACAGGGAATATTTTCATAAAACTGTTCCTGTAAAGATGTCTGATGTGCAGTTGATGATGGATTTTCAACAAAAGTAGACAAATCTAAACATTAGTTACAGTTGAGGATCTAATGTGGATCTTTGATGTTCGCTAAGCTAGTTAGTTATTGCAGACTGGTTTGGGTTAAAGCAATACCCTTAGTGATTCAAAGACGCCAAACAGCAAATTAGTACAGCGTCACAACATGTCTACATGGTCACATGTATTATATTCTCTATGCCTGGCATTGTTTCTGTTTGAACTGGTCCAGTTAACATACTGGGATCACATCACTGCAGCACCTATCCTAGGCTGACTTTCTGATCTCCAGGTTTTCTGTGTCCAATTTTAGAATATTCGAGAACGTTCAGGAACCGTTTATCAAAAAAAAAAAAAATGTTGGCTTCCGACATGGCCGTCTCTTTCAGCTTAATTGATCCGAAATTTTCCTCATATCTACTATAGCGAAAAGGGACATACTGGCGTTAGAATAACTCCAAAGAAGCAAAGCAAAGCTGGAATCTATGTACATTGGTGTTGAGCAGGGAAGAGAAAAATAGCTAAAGTGGTTTGTTTAAAAAAGGCAAAGATAATCTTTCTACCGGCAAAAATAAATGACAAACTCAAAAAACAAAACGGCTCTGATGCGTTATTAATGTGTCTAATCGGCTGATTTTTACTTCCACGTTCTGGTTGGAAGCTCAAAACCATTCAGAGCTTTGCTTGGATCTACAAACGTCTTTCCTTTGTTTTGGAAGTTTTGCAGGAAAAACTGTTTGGTTTTGGCTCTCGGCCCGTTTAGTTACTGGATTTCATTCCTGATTATTTTTCTGTAGAAAAGGGTCTAGCACAGGAAAAATGGGATCTTTTCATCAAATCTACCAAGAACTGAGAACAGGCAGCTTGATGGTGTTACAGCAGCAAGACTCTCTGGTTTATCCACTGAATTTCACTCCATTGCCAGATTTGAAAATGTTGGGAACCTTTTGGAAATCAGAGCTTAAAAAAGGAATCATATTCTCTAGTGCCCACTGTCCTGCCTGATCATAGATCTCAGCACACCTGAATCAGGTGGCTGCATTACCTCCTTAGCAGCCATGTAGTTGATCACACATTTAACCAGGACAGGTGTGTGGAGGCCGAGACACATAAAGCATGCAGGACAGTGGTTCCTGGGGGAGCTGGATTAAAGCCCCCCCGCTCAGTAAAATCCACACTTAGATGGCGCTAACCAGATTCATTGCTAAGATAAAAGCGATCATTAAAAATGTCTTTAAATCATTAGTTCTTTATTTGAAATTCTTAAAGCCCTGATTGATAGTGACCACTCTCTCGTGCAAACTGATACTTTTCCTCTGCTTTGATACAGCATTCACTGAAAGGCCAGCAAGCAATGCTTTTAAATGCTGAATTGAATATGATTGGTATTGTAAGGTCAGAACTGGAAATCAGCCACAAATCTCTTGTCGTATCTATTTATTCGTTTGGTATGATCCAAATAGTCCCACTTTGCTGCAGTGAAGATCAAAGGTATGGTGGAGGATTTTCTTTTTCCGGGTGAATCATCTAAATAAGCGGTCCTCCTAATTGTCAGTCATTCTGGTAATATATTTACGTAAGGCCATCCTATGTGCTTGTCCCTTTATCTATCTTTTTCTGCGCATGCACACTTTCAGGCGTATATCTGTGTTGACCTACGGTTTCAGACAGTCATCAAAGCGCACCTTTCTCACCGCGGTTCTTTAACAATGGCAGAGGGTCGTAAGAGAGAAAGTGTCTACGAAGTGCACGAGAAGAAAAGAAAGGCCCCAAAGGAGGCAGATATATCCCGGAACGCTTTGCAGGGAGAGCTCCCTTTGCAAAGCATTATGGGATTTGCTGTCACAGTGGCTCACTCTCGCCATAGGCTGTCTCTACACGACAGCGGTGACTAATAATCAAAGATGGCGCTATGAGAACAGAAACTTTTAAACAACGTGTACGGAATAACGCGCTCTTGCACGCATTTAATAAGCGTTCCCTCTGGAGCGAGTACAGTGTTGTGCATTTTCTTTTTTTTTTAAATGGTAAGGGCGGGTCTTTTAAAAAAATCACTAAAATCCTCCACTATACCTCTAAGGCTCTTCTTTGTTGGACAAAGTGTAAAACTGTGCCTGTGCCATTTCTTTAAAGTGTCACATTTTGACAACTTCATTTTTTTATTAAAAAGGTTTAAAATCCAACCGTAAGAAATCTGAATTTGGACACAATTTGACGGGATGCAGTCAGCAACTATTTAGAAAAAAAAAAAGATTTCTGTGCACCTGTTGTCTATATTTTTTATCTTTAAGCCAGCTTCACAGAAATCTGTGTAAATCAAAGGAAGGGTGATGTTAGCGGTGCCGACTCAGCTTGTTAATGTTTCAGAACATCAACCAGCCGCAGACAGTGTTTGACTGTGTTTAATGTTGCTTACACACATCCAGCCCAGCCTACGCTTTACCCCGAATGTATATTTTAAAGGTATCTATTGATAAGCCTAGGACTATATTTTATACTAGAATGTTCAATGTTCTATGCTGTAAAGATCTGTTATAGTATGTATGTGCAATCCCTTAGTTTTAGTGTATGCAACAGTTATGGAATATAATTACTTTTATTTTTAAAACCTTCTTTTTTTTCAAAGGGAGAATCCACCTAAATATATATAAAAACTTGATTCATAATTAAGGTTTAGCACATGAATTTCTCCCCACATGTGATGAATGTATTAGAAATCATCTCAGATTTTATTAGAGGAATTTAAATGTGGACATTTTGGTGAAACTAAAGTGGGCGGGGCCAGTATTAATGGATGCTTATACTTTGTTTGTGTTTTGGGTCGATTCTCCCTTTATGTGCTGTAAACTCGGAGTCAGACGTTTGGACGCACCTTTGTCATTCATTACTTGCTATGGAAGCATAGTGAAGATATCAAAACGATGAAACTATTTGGATGGAATTGTGCCGCAAGGAAAAAAATGCCTCTTTTAATTCTTTTATCTTCACTTCAGTTAGCACACTTTCTCTCAAGGAGCTCCAGGAGGTAATCGCCTAAATTGGTAATTGTTTTAAGAGATCCTGGAGGTAGTTATAAAGAAAAGACAAAGCACCGGATGAGAAGGTGTGTCCAAAAGTTTGAGTTTCAGCGGTGATGCACACACAAACCAAAGGTCATTTTGAGCCCAACTTGATGTTTCTGGATGTAAAATGTTTTATAAAAATATATATTTCATTGTTTCTTGACCAGGATTGAGACGGCCGCTCTCCTTTATCAGCCTCTGTCGGTTTAACGGGCCCTGTGTCGTGTTTTATGATGGGATGTTATCATTTATAGTGTCCAGCATGTAATTATCCATAGATTGGCTCACTTTTAGAAAAAAGTCTTTTGAACAGTTTGATATCAAGTACAATATGCACTGATACGTAATGCAATCCCTCGGTAAGTGCCTTTTTAAAAAAACGTTTACCATCTGTTTGTGTCTGCGAACCTCAGGGGAAGTAGGAGTGCAATGGACTCTTTGTCACGTCGGTGAAAACCTGAATCAGTTTCCCTTCGATCGCCATCAGGCGGCTTTTTCCTTTCTATCCGAAGCTTTTGTAAAGTCAGCTGGTATTTTTGTTGTTTTCTGTGTGCCCCCCACCCCCACCCCCTTTCTGTTTCAAGTCTTTGTATACACGTACTTGTTTTTTGTAGAGCTTTTGGTTTACTGCAGCTTCATGTACAAAATAGAATCCATAATAAATGGGATGGAAACTTATTTGTTTGTCTTGCTTTCAACAATAAGGAATGTAAAGGTTAAAGAAAATTTATCCTTCATAATGACATGATGTTCTGTTTAAGTATTTAATCAAAATCATTTCACAAATTTAAATCTAAACATATTCCAGACAGAAAGGTTAACTTAATGCACATCTGCTCTTCCTCAGAATTTTGAGAAAGAATGAAAGAGCCGGATACTGTTGCTGTTAATGATCAGATGGATTTAATCTGCTAATCATAAAATCATCACCAATGGAAACACATCTATAAGGCTATTTGCTGCTTTAGAGCACACAGTGTTTAATAGCAACTAGGAAATTAGTTTAGAGAAGCAACTACTGCTGCTAATCAGTCTAAGAAGGAGAAATAAGATCACTTCCTACTGATTAATTGTCTCTTCCAGAGAGAGAGAGATTAATCACAAGTGGAAAACATTTAAAGCTGTCTTGCCAGAAGTTAACAGCCCAGTAAAAAAACACCTAACAGTGTGGGTACAAAGATCAGGGAACAAATGTTATTCAGGATGAAGTTTGAAACAGGACAACTAAATAACTGAAAGAGAAGAAAGCTCATTTGATATAATCTATTCTCTCCACAGCAAATCTGGCAGCATAACTCTGGTGCACTGTCCTCTGCACAAATCAGAACCAAGTCTTTGACCTTAGGCATGTGCAAAGATCTTTATGGGTGCAGATGCTTAAGCAAACAACAAAATGACCCACTTTCAAAGGTTTTATATGATAAAAAAGCATTTTAGCCTTGCTTTTTTTCACTGCTGAGAAGTATTTAAAATCAATATTATGCATAATAACTAAGAGAACCAAATGCATTTCTATAAGGCAGACAATACTGTGTACATTGTTGTACCATTTTGCTGATGGATATGAGGCATTACCTCAGCAACACACGACCACATATACATAACAGAATGTCATGTTGGCCAAACTAAAAACTGCATTTAAAACCAGTAGCCTTTAGCTGGTTAGTCATAACCATGTTAATGCTAATGTAGTCAAATAGCAACGCCAAATTTTCCCATTTCTGTATGGTCATTTTGTATCCTGGTGTAGGGCATTACATTTTGCCTTCTACATTTTTAATTGGCAAAAAATAAATAAATCCTCGCCTATTGAAGTATAACTGTGTGCATGAAAATAAAAATGTATTAACTAATTATATTAATAGCTAATAACTAAAATTGATAAATAACTAATAACTAATTTTTATTGATTAACTAATGTGATTTTTTCCTACACAGACTTATGGCCAGGAGATATTGTCTTTATTTCTGTTTTAAACTTTTTTTCTCTTCTGCTTTAAAAAAAGAAAAGATTTTAAATAAAACAAACATAATCTCTTTTTCTTCACTAAACCACTTTCTATCACCAATATGGCTAAGCTAAGTTAGCTGCCATTTCTGCAAAACCTTGCCATTGTCCCCCAGAGTCTTTTGTCACCGAATACTAAGGTGACTTTTTTTTTATTATGGGTCGTGGTTATGTTATTAAATCGGAGTGAGTTAAAATGTAAGGCTGGTCATCTGACCACCCAATAAAAGTTGATTTAATGACCTCAGAGA
This sequence comes from Cyprinodon variegatus, assembly GCF_000732505.1. NCBI lineage: Eukaryota > Metazoa > Chordata > Actinopteri > Cyprinodontiformes > Cyprinodontidae > Cyprinodon > Cyprinodon variegatus. Next base: position 538,673 of record NW_015150963.1, on the reverse strand, counting down.
TCTGCCATGAAAAAAAAAAAAAAACCTAAACATTCTGATAACTAGAATGGGGCCAGGTTGTATAAGAGCTTTACAATCAAACAAGGGTTTAATGTAAATTCTTGACTGGAGAGGAAGCCAGTGTGGGGAGAGACTGTGGTGATGCATCAGCTCTAGAATTGATTGAAAGAGGCAGTCAGCCATGTTTTGGACAAGGTGGAGATGCTTCCGAGAAATCAGAGATGCTGCTGTAGAGACAACAGCATTAATGGCCTCCAAGTTTAAAGCACTTGAAATGTCAATGTTTATCTTTAGCAGTTTTGTTTTTTTTCTTTTCCCAAATATTTGTAATAAAATGTTAACATCCTTATAAAAACACACTGAAGGATAGTACAGCACAGTATATAAAAACAAATCCAAGCATACACCAAATTAAAATCACAACAATATATCAGAACAAAAACTATAAATAAAAAAAATAAAAGGCTTCTCAGGTGATATAAGCATCGCTTACATTTGACATCCAATTACCTCCACCATCTTCCAGAAAGGATAACAATAGGTACCATATCTCCTCAAATTGGTTACATTTACCTTCCACTATATAACTTATTTTTTCCATGACCATGTTAGTTGCCATTTCTTTTAGCCAGTCATTTACATGTGGTGCTTGGACTTTTTTTTCCAAGACAAAGCTATAGGATGCTTAGCTTGTAACAAACACATGTCAAAGAAAATGTATTCCCTTCTTCTTAAAGGCATTTCAGGAGGGTATAACTGCAAAACAAATATGTTTGCTGATAATGGTAGATTAATACCTGTCATTTTATTGATCATATCCCTCACCCCTTTCCAGAAAGACATATGTTCACACTCCCATATGCAATGGTAAAAATCACCTTTGAGTTTGTTGCATTTTGTGCAGGTATCAGGAATATTTTCATTATACTTGTGTAGAATAGCTGGAGTTATGTAAGTCCACATCAACCATTTATATGTCAATAAATTTAATCATACACTTATTGTTTGTGTCTGAGCTTCCATTAGCAGGTTGGTGTTTGTTTAAAACATTGTTTAGGTTTAAATCAGTGTGATTAATATCAAGCAGCTCATTTTAGCTGAATTGTTGAGTTAGCCAAACCAGGGTAGAGATCAGCTACAGTTTTATTGGGTCATCCCTGCAGAAGAAAATGTAACTACGGTAATCAAGTTAAGGTAACGTGTTACGTCATATACTAGATATTATTGTGTAGAATTTAGCTTTAGGGCAGTGAACTATTGTACTATTATTGTTCTGATTAGCTCCAGCCAACATCCCATTAACTCTTACCAGCTATCTTATCAGTACTAAACTTAGACTTAGACAACTTTTATTGTCATTTTGTATATACAGAGTGTATATAAAATGAAATTGTTGTTTTGTAAGGCTTCTGTGACATTTCCATTTCTTAAAGTGCAGCAGTGATCAAATGTAAGCAGTGTGGGAGAAAACACATGGTGCAAAAAAACGCATTAATATATATATGGTGTAATTGTGCAGAGTTTTGGTTTGGTGTTGTCAGTTTGATGCAGAATCTGTGACATGCTTTAGAGTTTTTTCTGTCCAATGGCGGTGGGGAAGAAGCTGTTTTAGAATCTGCTGGACCAGCATCGGATGCTCCGAAGCCTCTTCCCAGATGGAAGCAGGGAGAACAGTCCAGCGTGGGGGTATGAGGGGTCATTGATGATGTTTGGGTCTTGGGATAGGCATGCAAATAAAGGCATCCCCTCCGTGTAATGCTCCCACTCCCCTGTTTTTCAGTGAAATTTGCATGTTCAGGATGTTCCCATACATTTTGCATTTGTTGAAATTTTTTATTTTCTCACAGCATCTAGCAATGTGCAGTGTGTCTCCTAAGTGGCTTGTTCTAAAGGTAACATCTTATGACTCTTTTCAAAACCACTGTTTTTTCATGCCGTCCTATTGTAAAGGCTAGATTAGTGCATAAAGCCCGGAGACTCTTTCCACTAGACCAAAGTGAGGGAAACATGAAAAATATCACATTATCCACCTCGGGTAGTGAACCAAGTTTTATCAGACCAGAAGGAATATATATATATATATATATACAGAAAGTTCTGGGTGTGCGATCAGTGAGACATAGAAGCTGGAATTGGTTTGGCTTTTTCCTCTTCTTCTGACTCTTTGTTTAATGCTGAATGCGTAAGCTTCAGAGGCTCTCCTGCACCTCCTGAAACATCCTGCTCAGTTCAAAGTTTAAAAAAGAAGTAATAAAAAAATTATATAAACTGTTTTTCAAAACTTTTTTTTCCCCCTCTAGACCAGTGCTCTTCAACGTTTTCCAGGCCAAGGACCCCCAAACTAATGGCGAGATGGAGCAGGGACCCCCTAATTATATATATTGTATGAAATTGTGTTCTATCAAACTGGTCCTATAGTCACTCTATTACAGATTTAGTCGTGTAACTAAAGTAATTTCTCCATGGGATTATTAAAGTATTTCTGATTCTGATTCCTGGTTGATGGGACAGGTGTTGTGAATGAAACGGTGCCCAGCTTGAAAGAGCTCCTGTGCGTCGCTCAATGTGTGCATTGATACCTGAAAGACATCTTCAGTCATTAATGCCCTCCATTTATCTGTTTACTACAGTGTGTTGAATTCTTGTTAATGTGGATTGAAATAAATTTCAAATAGTGGACAAAACTGCAGGAGGGAATATAAAAAAAAAAGGGAATATAAACCAAAACTTTTGCAACCCCATGCAGTACCTCTGTGGACCCCCTAGGGGATGTGGACCCCCTGTTGAAGACCTCTGCACTATACTGATTATTTCACTTTAGCTGTGGATCTCTGCAGCTCCTCCAGAGTTACTAAATACATATTTAGCTGCTCCTCTAATCAATGCTCTTCTTGTCTGTTTAGCTGAACAGCCATGTCAGTGCAGGACTTCTATTAGCTTTTGGTTTCACTTTCACTTTATTTAAAGACTTTTAAATAAAGGGACTAGATACAAATGCTCAGTCTCACTTTTCATATTTTGGTTTGTTAAATATACCCAAAGATATGAATAAATTTCACTTTCACTCCATTTATGAAATCCCAATAAAAAGCATTGAATTTGGTGCTTGTGAAATAAGCATTGTTAAAAATTCAAGAGGTAGAAAATAGCTTTTTTTATTGGATCTGCATCCTGAGGTGTTGTTGCTTTCAAACTTGGACAAAGGTGGTTTTTGCCCCCTCTATCTGTGCCAGTTATGTCTTGTTTAACAGCCATGTCTGCTGCTGGTGCTCAGAGAACTTGGTGGCATCTAGGGTCTGTGGCTACAGTGAATCTGTATGTTAATGTATGTAATGTGAAGCGTCTGTGGATGTCTTGGTCTTGATAAAGCGACCTATAAGTAGTGGCCGTTTACCATGCACCCCTTCTCCAACACACCAGAATCATATGAATGGCTCATTGTCAGGCTGCAGATGAGAAATGGAAGGAACTTAGCCATTTGATTCAGTCGTGTTGGAGAAGGTATGTAGGCATAATGAAAGTTACAGCAAAGCAGCTTTTAGAGATTGAACTTTTACCGTCTTTAAGAATATCAGCTCTAATATGTGAAAAGGCAGCTAAAACCTCATTGAAGTCGTTTAATTAAAGGCTAAATTGTCCTCTCAGTCCGATCAGCCACATCATAGAAACTCAAGTCAGTGCTGTACTTTTCCATGCTGTTGGTGGATTTTGTTTAAATAATGAATAAAAATGCAGAGCTGATGTTTTCGTTTTTACTACCAGATGGTAGTAATAACTAATAAGTTAACCACACAGTACCTGAATATCATTATTGTGTTTGTTCACTCAAAGGTTTTAATCAAACTTAATTCTGTCCTTGAACTGTTTAGTTGACCGAATATTTCCCAGCAGCTCAGACTCAGATCTTTTCTTGGATGCACTTTGATGAGCCTGAATGCTGAGCAGATCAGATGCTTCTGCAGGGAACACCAAACCAAAACCCTGCACAATTGCACCATATGTATTTTAATGCTCTGAACTTCCATATCAATGCATTGGTTGCACCATTTTTCTCCCATGCTGTTTAAACTTGATCACTGCTCAACTTTAAGAAATGGGAGTGGTACAAAATGAAATTTCGTTTTATATTTCGTTAAATATAAATATCTGGTATGTGATGTAATTTGATTTATTATATTTTCTTCTGCAGGGATGACCCAACAAAACTGTAGTTGATCTCTATTTGGTTTGGTTCACTCAACAATTCAGCTAAAATTAGCTGCTTGATATTAATCACACTGATATAAACCTAAACAATGTTTTAAACAAACACCAACCTGCTAAAGATAAACATTGACATTTAATTTACCACCAGATGGCGCTGATGATCACATAGTACCTGAAGAGCATTAATCATGCATGTTCATCCAAAAGTTTTTATCAAACTTAATTCTGTCCTTAGACCTGTTTACTTGAGCAAATATTTTCCTGCAGCTCAGACTCAGATTTTTAACTTGGATGCACTTTATTGAGCCTGAATGCTGATCAGATCTGATGTTTCTGCAGGGAACATGTTGCTTTCCAATCGATATGCTCTTTGCTGGTTGATATGTAGTTGCATCCATTTAATAATAATTAATAAAGGCTCATAATGCTTGACGCACGGATATAGGAGTGGGGTTCTCTGCATAACACGGAGCTGACTGCACTGCACAGCACGAGGAAGTACATGGAGCCCTTTACAACTTGATCAAAGCCTTCTCATGTTCAAGAGCGACATTAATTTCTACAATCTGTTCATAGTGGTGAAATGAACCCTCGCCTGCTGGAGCTGCCGCTCTCTCGCCACGTTTCCCGCGTGGTTAAGTCCACGCAGCTGCAAGTGTTCCTACAGGAGCTCCGTGTGGAAATCCTGTGCGCACGGAGGAGCGTGGAAGCGCAAAATGACGCAATTTGACCGCGCGGACGGCGCGCAAAAACCAAGGTCAGCTCATTACAGCCTTTGTTAAGCCAATTAAAGAGGTGATAATGAACGGCATTGGGCTCCCATTGACATGAAAAAACACCCCACGGAGATACGAAGTGAAAGAAAACATGGGCAAGTGTGAAGATACATGTAGACCTAAATCAGAGATATTTAATAAAAAATGTAAGCTGTTTTTCACATCTCTTTTCTGATAGAAGCTACTAAATAGCTATTTAACCAAAAACTATACATTCACTGAAGCCAATATGGTTGTAGGCCTATTACATCTTTATAACAGGGATTTATTATTGTATGAGAAAATGAAAAGCTGTCTAAGTAATGCCAAAATGACCTGCAAGGTTAGTTACAATCTTTTGCAAAAAATAAATCCTGCTAAAAGCAGATCCTTGATGGATCATCTGGCTGCTTGAAAATATTTCATTAAATAGGAGCAGAATAAAAAAGATAACTTCAAGTTGTATGGCTCTCCTACTTTGGTAGCGCCAAATGCCTCGTGGCAGAGAAAAAAAAATCTATTTCGTTCCTAAAAGAGTTTAGATTGCATCTAAACGGCGCTAAGACTTAAAGGGCCGGACTCCAATTAAAAGTAGGGCGTGAAAGTGCTTAATTTCCGCGGCTGACGCATCTCTGCAGGTTTTTCCAGCTTTCTCTCATTTGCATTGGAGCTTCAGTGTGTTTAAGATCCAGCTTTCTGATAGTCAAATATTGCATCCATGACAAATAACACGATATTAGTAAATATTAGATTAGATTTTAGATATCAAATGAGATATATTCTGATTAAAAACCTTTTCCATTCACTCTCTATAAGTAGGTCTACATAAAAAGCTGTCTAATTAGGCCAGAGGCTCATTGCGTCCTCCTTTGGTTCCTTTCTCCAAAGACGCACCCGCGCCCAGCTGCTTCAGAGGAGATCCTGATGCATGGAGCTGTGAGGAGGAATACACATCAGGCCTGGGAGCAGACGGAGGCCTGTGAATGTCAATGCTTTAGCCTTAATGGGAACTCAATGGAGATGTAATTGATGCGCAAGTGGGAGGTCGACGGGATTAGAGTGTGAGAAAGGACCCAGAGAGAATAACAGGAAAGAAAATAACTAGACAACAACCACAAAGATCAGATGTTTGAGATTTTTGAAGGTTAACTGTTTTCCATGCATTTTAATGACAGAATGGGCCTATATAAGATTCATTAAAGAAAAATGTTAAGTGCATTTTACTTTCAGGATATGTGTTTATTGATTTTTTTCTCATCTAGCCGCAACCGTCTGGATTGTCTAAAAGTTTTAGCTGTGGGCTGTTTGCAAAGACCTGTCAGGTCGATTGATAAAGAATGACACCCAGAGAAATGGAGTAAATGTGCTGTTTTTATGAGGTCAGCAGTGCTATGGGAGATTAGAAACAAGATGATTCTACAACTAAGCTCTCATCCTGCCATCTAAGAAAAAAGGTAAAATAAATTAAAGTAAAAATTTAAGAATGCTTTGGTATGATTTATTTTTACATTTTAAATGTCCTTTTTAAGTCTGCTGATTGTTTTTATAACATTTTATTCAAAGTAAAGACCGAACTACGAGCAAATTGATGACAATAAAAGAAAAAAAAATTTTTTTTTTTTTTGTATCTGGAAATTTGACCTTTCTGTTGTAGGTTTGTCATCAGCCTGTTTATTTTTTGAGAGGTTAGGCTTATGTGAGTTATTCAGATTTGTGAGCAAATTATTTTAACCTTACTTCTATTGATGCTGCAATGCTCTGAACACATTTGATCCAGTAGTGATTAGGATGTATATAACTTTTTGAAACCAATGTGGCTTAATCCGTCAAACCAATTTGATTTTAGCTGCCTTTAGGTATTTCTTTTTGGATGTGTTGGTAAAGATTCTCAGTCATCAAGGTCATAGTCTTTCCCAAAAAAAAAGAAAAAAAAGAAAATTAAAAACAATCCACTGGACTTTGTTTCCAAGTTTTAAAGACGTTTCGCTTCGCATCCAGGAAGCTTTTTCAATTCCAAATGTCAGGAATAGTGTTGAGTTCAAGGTTTGGATGTGGCACACTGATAAAGCAAAATGTGTGAATGTTAAACTAAATATATTCCAGCTAATTTTTTTTTATATTTGATTTCTAGTGTGAAATCTAGTAACTTGTAAAATATACTAAAATGACTAATATTACTATAAACTCTTTGTCAACAACAGCTAATATGTCTCCTTCCTCTTGGCCAAATGTGATGGTGGCTCAGGGTCGCTGGTTTGAGCCCCCACTTGTTCTGACTCAGTTGTTGTGTCCTGGTCAGAGGCGCAGCCTGGTTTCTATAAGTCTGCCCCAGCACAGCTGTGGCAAACTAAACCACCATCAATGTTTGCATGAATGACTGAAAGCATTGCAAAGGGCCTCTGGGTCCTTGGGCTTGATAAAGCTCTTTATAAGTAAAAGTCATTTACTTTTTCTGCCATCAGGAAACAGCAGGGCAAGAAAGGTCACAGCTTCCACTGTTTGCTCCATGTTGCAATTGGCAAATTGTTTAAAACTTCACTGCAAAGTGTACTTCTTTGTGACATACTATAAAACAGTTTGAAATAAAAACATGTTTTCTGGGAATATTTTAATCATGTGCCAGAAACACTAATTGGATAATAAAAACGGAGTTTTGTGCATATTTGATCAGAGGACATCGACTTGGAGGCCTGAATGAGTCTGTGCAATTGAGTCCAATACACTTATGCTAACTTATATTAAGGTAAGTAAGTTGATAATTTCAGTCCAAATAAACCATAAAGACCATGCCTACCTTAGAGTTTCCTGATAGATGTTGAATCTAACAATAGAAAATAACTAATTACTGTTAAGAAGGATTTAAAAAGTTGTTTATTTTAGAATTAAGTAATGAAAGGCATATTTCAACAAATATACTAATAAAAACAGAATGACTTTAATAATTAATAAAACACTCTTTTATTACGTGCTTTGTCTTCCATGTAGGTCCATCTGCAGTGGGTGTTTTGCAAAGTAGTGCTGGAAATCGCATTCATTCATTCGCTCACTTTTAAACTTTCATGAAAAAAGCATAAAAATATGTTTTTGATTAAGGTGTAAAATAAAATGTTAATAAACTTCCATCCATCCTATATTCCTTTGTTCTTTAAATGCGATTCTTTGGGGGTCATGGGGGGCCTGGTGTTTATATCCAGGAGAGAGAGAGGAAAGCTCCAACCTGTTCAATTACAGAACAACACAGAGACACAGAACTAACAACCATGCATCCACACAGTCATGCCTAATCACAATCTACATTAACCTATTAAACTAACCGTCCTGTGAAGGAAGGGAAAGGATTAAGCCAGGTACCCTGAGAGAACCCATGTATCTAAATAATGTTTGTTACTCTTAACGGGGCTAATAAAGGTGTGTACGAGTCATTTTGTATAATAAAACCTTTATCTTCACGTTTCATGAATATAATAAGAAGATCTTTTTTTACAATCATGTTGATTTGCTCAGTTTTTCTCCAATAATCCTTGCAGCAGAGTCTCAATACACTGAACTGGCAGCAGCTTTTTTCTTTCAAATATAAAAGGTCCGATTTTTATTGAATATACTTTTAAATTGATAACCGCATGGTATTTACTTTTTCAGCTGCTTTAGAGTTTAACATTAGAATGTTTGCTCTAAAAAGTATATTTAGTTTGGTGTACCCCTGAAGGTTCTTCTGTCCCCCCGTGTATGAGATAATAAACCTTTTTTTTATTCTAAGACCCATGACCTTGCTGCAATTTAATAATGTTATCATAAGAAATACATTTTAAGGTCAGAAAGCTCTGCCAATGAGTTAAATATAAGTGTTATTGAAGATAGCACTGATTAAAATCTAAATCTTTTTAATTGATAAAATTTTCAAAACTTTCAAATTATTTTCCAAGGCATGCAGTAAAATAAGGTGTTTACTGTCAGCAAGAGCTCCTCTGACTTATTCAGGTTAGTTTTTAGAGCCTACAGCTTCAATTGGATCAGAAGAGGGGTCTAATACAAAGTTCAAAAAATAAAATCTAGTTGGATTATCGAGCATCCTTCATAACTATCTCCATAAACCATGTATACTTAACTAGATAATTAAAAATATAAGTAATGGTTAAGTCCATAGGGACCACACTAGCATGTAATTTGTCTTGCTCAGTGATAAATTGATTACTTATTTATTATGGTAACAAAATAAGGCCGAAAATTTTCTATGGAATGTGAATATTTTGGTTCAGTGAACTATTATACTTTATGTGAGACATTTGGCAGAGAGCAGGGGGGTGATTCATTATGGAGCAAATATAATGTATCATCTTTGTAAAAGCTGGGTACCTTTTATTGAGAAGGTTTATGTTTTGGAGCAAAACATCCAGCTTTAGATTTAATCAAAGATCAAATAACAATAAAGCCTTTATCGGCTGAAGAACTTCACAAGCCATCTTGTTAACAATACATTTAGTGCTGTTTTTTTTTTTTTACTTCAACTATAACGATTTTTATATTATTTGTTTCTTGCTGAAATGGGACCACAAACAAGTTATGTCAATAAATGTTCAACTTTAGTAAAAAAAATATATATTTGTGGTGATTTTGATAATTTGTTGATTTTTTTTTTTACCTTACATTCACAATACCCCTCAAAAACCTTATTAAAACGTCCCCAAGTGAAATGTGAATTGTTTTATGTGCCACTGTAGAGGATAACAGTCTATTTATAAAAGAAACATCTCTTCAAAATAAACCTTTTTCATTTGTGCCATATAACTTTACATTTTAATTATTTATACAACTTTCTTAAAATGTAAATGCAAAATAATTCATTTTTATTTATAGTATTCCTTAAAACCAGTAGCAACGATTCTTCATGGAAGGAAAAAAAAAAAACATCCTGTAATTGTAAAGAGCTTTAGTATCTCTGAATCATCATGATAAAAAGTTGCTGCATTCAGGGCCACGTTACTCGCCCGGGTGGCCGCTGCAGCCGACGGGCCAATATACAGCACGCCAGGGGGCCACATCGGCCTTTTCGCGGGGCCCTTCCTGGATCCTGACACGGTATTCAAATGTCAGGAGCAGGGCGGAACCTGCAGCCACCTTTTATAAGGGGAGGAGGAGAAGCGCAGCTCCTCACTGTGTTTGCGCGCTGCGCCTCCGTCCACTCAGAGCTGCGTCCCGAAGGGCCCCCGGCGGGAAGGGAAGACCAACGGGCCACAAGAAGAAACCAGCGACTCTCTGTTATTACCATAAAATACCATTCTAAAACAATGGGTGACTGAGAAATTAGAAATATTGGCTGAATTAATCAGAGGATCATCGCTGTAATCCGCAGTGCTGTTTTATTTTTTTGGCTACTGAGGAAACTTTCTGACCGGATTTTCCTTTTTTCTAAGGATTGTATTTCTTTTTCTATATATAAAATAAGACTTTTAAAATTCAGTTTAGATATTTTTTTGTTCTCTGAAGATTTGAGTTGGGGATGTTGAGCTCTGTGAAGATGGAAGCGCACGATTTACCAGAATGGAATACCTTTTACAGCGAGGCCAGCGAGGTAAAGAAAAAAAAAAAAAACTTTTAAACACTTATAAATAATAAAACTATTTTTTTTCTTTGTTTCGGAAATTCTGAAAGATTTGGGAGAATTTAAAATTGGTGGTGAAGCGGAGCAGACGGGAAATGTGGATTAATTTAGTTTGCGCAACAGGAATTTAAATGAAATAAAAGTGCATTTAAAATATATCTTATATATAAAAAGAGATTTATGAGTATAAAACCATTACGAACGCTTTGATTTAAAAAAAAGCAACAACAAAAAAAATCAAGACAGCAAAATTACTCCTTTATACCAATGTTGATGTAAAAAACTCCTATCTTAAAAACTTCAAATTCATTCTGTTCGCATTAAAATTGTGAGAAAATCTTTTTTCTAATGATATAAGTAATATAGAGGTTTTAGTAAATTCTAACAGCTTTGGAGATAAAAATCACCATAATATTAACAAAAAAAAAAATCAACTATAAAAAATAAAATATACAATTTTAATTCTAATTAAACGAAAAATGACGTATTTTGATATAAATTTGCTCTTCAATAGATCACCTTTTGTTTTTTCTGATGTGGAGTATCGACAGTTCAGGTGCTAATGACGCATCTTTCCCCTCCTCGCTAATTTAATTAGAGTTAATTTCATCAACAGCTCCAGGTCTCACCGCAGCTCCATGATGAAATTACCAAGAAGAAAGAGTCTGGTAATATTTAACTAATAATCAGTAAACGGGGCTGTGATAGCGTTTGTTCCCAGCAGCAGATTTACGCATGTTGGCTCACAGCTGCTGTCAAGACTCATTTAAAACAAGCATATTATTTAAATCAAAAAGGAAAATCTAACTATTTATTTCACATTCGGAGCTGCTTATTCCTGATTTTTCTTTTTTTTTATTCCATGGCGACAGTGGAGGAGGCAGTCTGAGCTGAGAGGCACCATGACGCGTCTTTTTACGCATTTTCAGGTTAACACAGCTGTGTGAAATCCAAGTCCTCTCTCCGCACACTGAGACCCTCATTGTTCATTGATAAGAGTGACTTTTTAAATAGAGCTTCAGGCTGTTGCTCAGATTTAGTTTATTTAAAAAAAAAAGGTTAAAAACTCCCTGATTTGATCGATTAGGTTCTTATAAATAAAAAAAAAAGGGTTGATTTAAATTAACCAGTTCTCTCTTTTTTATTCCTTTGCTAGAACTAACTAGATGTTGTTTTTTTCCACTCCCCCCACAGATGTATTCCTCTCCCAGCACCATGAACTCTGGTCTGGGCTCCATGAGCTCCATGGGCTCCATTAACAGCTACATCAATCTGAACCCGGCTACAGGCTCGCCAGCAGGCATGAACATGGCATATCCCAGCCCCAGCCTCAGCAGCTCTTCTCTGGCTACAATGGGCACTGGGCCCAGTCACATGTCTCTATCCCCAGTGGCGTCTTCTCTCAGCTCAAGCACCCTCACCCAACTGGGCTCCACTGCTCCAACCTCTCTGGGCTCTTTGTCGCACTACCAGAACATGAGCCAGTCCATGAGTCAGTTGGGGTACACCTCCGCTGGCTCCCTGAGCAGAGCCGGCCCGAAGGAGATCCCCCCTAAGCCGTACCGGCGCTCCCTGACCCACGCCAAGCCGCCGTACTCCTACATCTCGCTCATCACCATGGCCATCCAGCAGAGCAGCAGCAAGATGCTGACCCTGAACGAGATCTACCAGTGGATCATGGATCTGTTCCCTTACTACCGTGAGAACCAGCAGCGCTGGCAAAACTCAATCCGCCACTCGCTCTCCTTTAATGACTGCTTTGTAAAAGTGGCTCGGTCACCGGACAAACCGGGCAAAGGCTCCTACTGGACTCTGCACCCGCAGTCGGGCAACATGTTTGAGAACGGCTGCTACCTGAGGCGCCAGAAACGCTTCAAGATCGAGGACAAGGCATCCAAAAAGGGAGGCAAGACCCAGGAGGGGGGCTCAGGGAAAGGAGGCCATGGTGGAGACCACCTGGGGGAGGATCACAGCCCCACAGGTGGGTCAGAGGGCGCAGACTCCGCCCACTCTGATAACTCCCACCCAAGCTCTTCAGATGACCAGCCTCATCAGAGGAACACCTTGGTTTCTCTAGACTGCTCTCAGCTGTCCTCTTCACACCTCCACAGCCCGGCTGCCTCCCTGCCGCCTTCCTCCTCCACCTCCTCCTCCATCCCCCCATCCTCCCTATCCCTCTCCGGCACCTCCCCCTCCACCAACTCTCTCCTCCACTCCCAATCCTTAGCCAGCAGCTCTCACCTCCTGCCCAACGCCATGCAGCAGCACATGGACCTACAGAACGACCCCCTCAAATCACTGGACCCCCACTACAACTTCAACCACCCCTTCTCCATCACCAACCTCATGTCCAACGAGCAGAAGATGGACCTGAAGTCCTACCAGGATCAGGTGATGGCGTACAACGGCTACGCCAGCGGCTCGCCTGTGGGAGTGAAGCAGATCTATGACAGCCCCAGCCCGGCTGCCATGGACTCTGGAGCTTACTACCAAACACTGTACAGCCGCTCGGTGCTCAACGCCTCCTAATATGGACACACACACCTTTCTGTAGAGGTGAGCCAAGATGGAGGCTTGTGTTTCTAAAATGGACACCGAAGCTGTGGTTCTCTTCCTCTTTCCTTCACTCTCATTTGGCTCACATTCAGCCGTCTTCACAGGTAACGGCTGCTGCGTCCGAGGGACCACACAACTGTTTGCTTTTTGTCAAAGAAGGAGACTGTGTAGTTACAGGAGCTGGACAATGGGACATTCGAAAAGATGAAGATAATGTATCTGTTTGTAAGTCAGATTCCGTCCTTGCAGGGCGAAAATTAAACCTGTATACAATGTAAATAGAGGAAATGTGCATGGGAGGGGGAGGGGGGGGTCAGGAGGTTTGCATTTATTTATGAAGGGAATAAATTTTAATATATCTTATGAAGTCGGGCCGGTTACAACCCAAGTTAAATTTTTCGTTTTTGCAGAGAAAACGAGTTTAGGTTACTGCTTCGGACAATGCGAGACAGTTCAGTTTTGTGTTACAGCATTTTTTTGGTCATTAAAAAATAAAAATTAAAAACACCCAAATAAGGTAATGTTATTTCTGTACAATCAGGACAGTTGAAAAGAAATGCAACAAACTCTGAAGCCCTGGATGAAATTAAACAAAGCCACTGTGGTTAAGAAAAACAAAACAAAAAACAAATTAAAAAAAACATAAACAAAAAAAAAAGTCAAAAAATAAAAAAGAAGAAAAACATTATAAATTGGTTTCATGACCCTAATATTCCATATATTTTTTCCATATATGGCAGCCTTGAGAGTGAATGGGTTTTTGTAGACTTGAGCTTTTTGAAGAGGAGATCAGTCAGTTACCATAACAGTGAGAAAAGGGAGGGTGAGATGCACTATGAGGAGGATTTACATACAGTACTTTGCACTCTGGAGCTCCCACAGGCCAGGTGAGCTGATGGCGTGTGTGTGTTTGTGTGTGTGTGTTACAACAATGCATAGGAACACCCACCTGATGCTGTCGGGGGGGTTTCAATCGGCCCTCCAACGTCCAAAAAGTGCCTTTTCTTCAAACGCCTGCTGATCTGATAAGAGATCAATGTGTCGACAATCTGCTGAAGGATTTTTTTTTTCCTGATAAGTGCAGGAGTTTCAGGTCACATGATGTCCTTTGTGAAACATGTTTCGGTTTCCCAAAAAAATAATGTCTTTTATTTAAGCTATTTTCCTTTTCAAACTCTGAAAGTGTGTTGATATAATATATATTATGTTTTTTTTTTTGTTGTCGTTGGTTTTACATGTGATTAAATTGATTCATGTTTCATTTTTCTTATTAAAAAAGGCAAAAATGTGGGAAAAAAAGATGTGCATTTGTTGTTTTTCCACCTTAATATGAAGAAATCAAGATGCTTCAAAAGAAAAATCACGGTTTTAGTTGTAGCACCCTTTGCACCCATTCAATCAGTCTGGGTATTTTTTGGCGAGGTCCTGCCACAGGAATAGCAGCAGCTTGTTGAAACAGCTCCTGACCAAATGACTGTGGTGTGCGACATGTAGGACCAAGCAGACTAAACATGGTCGGATCCTGCTGAGAGCCTCAAAGCACATCTCCTCTGCACAACCCATCAGGCACCAAGTGAGAGCAGGACCACTCCAGAAACTACTGGCCTTCCTCTTGACCCTGCACAAGGAAAACGATCAGCGACACAACAAAAGCAAATAAACGGAAAGAAAAGTGGAGAGGAGAATCTTCAAGTTTAGGAGTTCTGTCTGAACACAAGGAGCAGATATAGGCAAGGTTTTAAATTTTGCACATGAGCATCTTAAAATTCGGTATACCTTACATGTTTTATGTACATTTCTTAGATCCTGCTTCCATGCTCCATTAACGCCCCTCGTCTCCATCCTGGTTGTCTGGCTCACAGTTTTTTTCCTACTATGGTTCTTTCATTTCCTACGAAATGGCAGTAATAAACACAATCCCTTAACTAATTCTGATTTAGATCAACCAAAAGCGGTGGATTTCTGTGAAGCAGAAGAAAGAAACACTAATTTCTTTTGCGGGGGTTTAGAACAGATGAATCACTCTGAATGGCCCAGTCAAAGTCCAGACCGAAATCCAATTCAGAATTTTCAGCAGGACTTAAATATCAATGTTTACAGACATTAGGATTTAAGTCTGTTTGCGAAAACAGATCACAAAAAGCACCGGATGCTCAGAGGCGTAACGAGAAATAGCTTATAAGGGTGGCCAGGCAAAAACCAATGTACATTTTGGGGGGTGGCTGAAAGCGGATAGGCACCAGAACCTCAGGGTCAGCCTACACTGTTCCAACAGGAAAATTAAAAAGCAAAACATTCATATTTTCTAAATCAAGATTCCTACTTTCATACAGCCTTTGCTAACAAATAGAGACATATATTTAAACACCTTGAACACCCGTAATTTCTAGATAAAAGGTGTAATGGATAAAACTCAGCTTTGAGTTCTGGGGCATAAATCTTTTCCATTGTCATTACTTACCTGCTTGTATCAATAAACATTCTGCATAAAATTGATATTTAAAAGCACTAATATCTACATAAATTGATTATTTGATAAGTTTTTATTACATTTCTTATTTATCTATGATTTCACTCCTAGATGACTTGCAGAGACACATCATTTTCTCTTTACCCCATGTAACACTAAATCTAATTCTAAAAAGAGCATGAATTCTGTACTTATCATCTTTGATAATAATATACTGATGTGTATAAATAACCACAAAAAAATTAAAATGTTTTGAATATTCCCCTTGAGAGTATTACTGCTCCCACCATTTGTATTAGAGGGGGAAAAAATAGTATGGGTGGCGACAGGGGTGGCCATGGCCACCCCTGGCCCCCCATCTAGCTCCGCCCCTGGATGTGCTGCACCTTCATCCCATTTTCATGAAACCTATCTGCCATTTTACATCTATGCTCTAATTACTGTTGGGCTGTAAAATTCAAAAACATAGATCACAAAACAGGAAAAAGTTAGAGTGGTATAAGTTCTTTTGCAAGACAAATAACAAAAGTTTGGAATACCATGGATACCATCTTAGCATATAAGCAGTAAAATCATATTTTGATGTAGTTTTTGCAGGCGACTTGCAGGCCTGCACAGTTGGCCAGCCTCCTGCTTGGCTGTTTCTCCCAGAGTTGGCCTTCCCCTCAACACAGGCTGTCTCAGCTTTTTCTCTTTTGTATCTTACACTGAGCAGCATTAACTGCTTATGCATCCTTCATCATGCATCATCATCGTGAAAAAGGAATTTACCAGCTAGGAGTTATTAAACTTATATACCAGAAACCATAGCATTGAACTAACAAACTCTTTTTACAAAAACGATTGTTTTCCTCTTGGTTCTGCTAAATATATGACATCCAGAAAGGCGAAACAGTTTAAACAATCTGAAATAGATGATTTTCAGAAATGTGATTCCCAAAGAGCTCTCAGCTAAGACCTTAAAATAAGTCCCCTCTTTTATTTTCTATCTGTTTAATTTATATCTGATGCCTCTGCTTTTGATCCTCCCCTTTTCCTAATGGTTCAATGCACATGCTGTGCTGCATATATCTATGATCAGATGGTTTCTGTACTCTAAGGAATATTTTTTTTTTTTTGCTAAATGGCAAACACAATCCATGCAAATGATTTCAAAATCTGTTTTACATTCGTAGAAGCAAATAGATAAAGTATAATGGGTAAATCCTATCATTCTGTTAATAGCATAATTTAAATATCCAATCAAATTTACCAAAATATTCTGGTTCCTATACGCACTCTGCTGCACTATTCAGATCATCCTGCTACAAGGAAAGAGTGCAATGTTTAAAATGAGTTTTAATTATTTAAAGCTAACTGTCTATTAACCATAAAAATCATGTTTTTGCTTTTTTTTTCAATTTTTTTCTGTTGGAAAAAGTCAATTTTGATATTTCATCATCTGCTTGATAAAAAGCAAATGGTGCTGCTTGTAGTTGGACTTCATGGGTTTGATACCTTCCTCAGATCTTTCCATGTGAAATTAAAATATGGAAATGTATCCAGAAATGTTAAGTAGATTTCACCTCATTTATCTTTGTATTTCAAAGTTGTTTAGATACACATACTAATATAATATAAGTCTACTTTAAAAAACCGAGGGGAAATGGTTCCCTTCATGTGGGTAAATTCTATAGGTTTGTTTTTTTTACTTATAGTTCACATGTTTAAATATTAAAAAAAAATCAATGCTTTTCCAGATATTGCTATATATTCTTTTTGTATGTTTTCTAATACAGAATCTGGAATCCTACTACTAAATTAGATCATATATTCCTGCTGAGCTCTGGATGAACAGACGGAGGGACAGACGGAGGGATAGAAATAGAAGTTATGTTACAGACGGAAAATTGTTGTTCCAGTTGGAGCTTCCTAAAGAAGGGTAACTTTTGCAAACCTGAGGAGATGTGGATTTATCTTCAGTGTGTGAAGTCAGGCCAGTTCATCACCCTGCATACACAAAGCCACCTTTAGAGCCGTTGCTTTGATAACAGAACAGCGCTTGAATGCTATGTTCCACAGAGCTACGCACTGGAGGCCACCTCAGGTATGACTAACCTGGCCTACTCTGATACGTCCCTTCAGTAATCAGCAGACAGACTCAGTCCTCTGGGGGAGAGAAAGATTAGAGTATTTACACAAAACAGCTCAGAGAGTTTGAAGCAGAAACAATCTAGCAAAATGCAACAATTTTAGAGCCACATTTCAAACCTCTCGTCTGTAATCTGTAACCCACGGCTGACCCACTTTCTGAACGTGAGAATCTGGCGTAGCAGATACGAGCCGCTGATAGGGGCTTGGATGGCCCTAATAAAGATATGATTTAGCTTCTAGTTTGTGGGGAAATCCTTGTTTATCGCACTTTTCTTTGACTGATTGTTTACATCATAAAATGCTCAGAGATCCACTCTATTAGACAGTATTAGAAATCAGCGTCATCTTTTCCCTTTTAAACTAATTTCAACCCCAAACCTCATTTTAGGGTAGTACTGGGTTAGGGTTAGATTAAAAGATAAATAGTTTTCCAGTTGTTTTACAAAATAATTTAAAATGAATCATATTCTAACTTTATTGGAAAGCCCTTAAATAATATGAAAGTTCAAGATCCCAGAGGTTCATTATTTGTGAATAAACAGCATCTTAAAGGCCGAACAGCACAGCAGACACATCAGGGAGAAAGTTGTGAAGATGTCTAAACTAGGTTCAGGCTTATAAGCAATATCCCCAACTTTAAAAATCTCCCAGAGCTCTGTTTATAGCACAGTCTAAACATTAATAAGGGGTGAACCAACTGCAGATCTTCAAAGACATGATGGTCTACTTAAACAGGTTGGCAAAGAGAGTGTTAGAAGAATAGCCAATAACGACATGGTAACTCTGGAGGAGCTGCAGAGATCCACAGATCAGGCGAGAAAAGCTGTTTACAGGAAAACTGTGTTGAAAGATTGGCAAGAAGAGTCATTTTCAAAAGAAAGAAACTTTGTAGGAAAAGATGCTCTGGTCAAAGGAGACCAAAACCGGAACCTTCTGGGCTTGTGTAAAATCAAATAGCGATAAGAAACAGAATTTAACCCACTGTTAACTAAGGTGGTGGCAGCATCATGCTGTGGGGGCATGTTGATTTAGCACAGATAGAGATGGTTACAGCTAAAATACCTGAAGGAAAACAATCTTTAAAACAAAAATGGTTACACATTTCAAAATATTTTGGTCATACCTGATGCATAATGTGGTTCAACAACTAACATAAGGAATCTTTAGACAATATAAACAAATTGTGGGAAATGAATTGAATTCAGTTCAATTTATTTTATTTCAGTTCACCACACATGTCATCTAAATGCATTTTATAGAGACAATACATTCAGATTGGTTACGAAAACCAGTCGACCTCATTTAGTCATTGAATGCAAGACATGCTCCTTCTGGATGAGCCTGCGGTGACGATTTTTGCTTGCATTTTTGTCTTTTGACTTTTCAGCAATACCTCACACATGCATGTAGCGACAATGGAGAGCAAAACTCCCTTTCAACAAGAAGAAACCTCCAACACAAACAGGCTCAGTCCAGTCCAGGAAACACACAGCCAGACAGACTCTGAGAGAGAGTAAATACAGTTAGTCACAGTTAAAGAAACAGAACTACACTGAAAAAAGGCCAAGCTTAAACATCTATAAACAGAGATGTCAATGGCAGCAGCACAGCTGATGTCTCAATCCAGGAGAGAGACTTTTATAAGGCACTTAAAAGCTCAGGCAATAAGTGAAAGAAATGTAGAAAACATCAACAGATATAACACAATTATAACAGGTGGCTTTGTTATAAAGGATATTGAATGACATGTTTAATCAGTGTTAAATCTTTTTTCACCAAATACAGCAGCGGAAGAAAATTTGACAATCATCCTTTGAATTACTTTCCAAAAACAAACCTGAATAAGTCTTTTGCATAGCAAATAATGTAACCAAAGGATTAACAAAAGTAAACATAGATCCTGAGTCAGGTCTTGCAGTCCTGCCTTAAATGAAAGTTTGAACACTGCCCCATATGCTGGAAAATGTGTGTCTGTTCTCATTAAGGCGCCTTGTTTCTCCAGATAAAGGGTATTTGCCACAATTATATTTATTTATAAGGTTGTCAAATATTTTTTTGCAAAGTTTTGCAAAGTTTTGTGTGATATAATTGTTTTATTTCTACAAAGTAATGACAAAAGTATGTCCAAATGCAGGGGTTTCCTTTTTTCTTTGCATCACACCTGTAAGTTAGAATTTTCAAGTCCAAATTAAGAAAACACAGTTCTTGTAATCCAATATGGCTTCTGCGTGAGTATGAGACATTTCCAAAGATCCAGTATTTGTTTTTCTAATGGTTTGGATTACACTTTGAAACACAACACAGTTTTTTTTTTTTTTTTTTGCTATGTTGTTTAGGTATTTTGGTATTAATTTATAAAAGTAACAGTGCTTAGTCTGACCACCACAAAAAAAACCACCAGTTTGTAAATCTTTTGTTTTCCATCTTGCAAAGAGAACCCAATTTATTATCTTCTTGAATATAATATATGCAGCTATTGATCATCACTGGTAGCTCTGACAGAAGAGAGGAAAAAAGAGGCCAAGCAAGTATATGGGTATAAATTTATCACAACTGGACCTGTTCCATAAATGGTAAGAGAGCTTTGAGTTTCATATAATTAAAAACTACTGAAAAAGACACCAGAAATGTGATGGGGAAACAAAACATGGTTGGAAAGGATCTAAAATTCTGACCAAAAAAGATCTAAGTGACTATATCAAATTTATCTAATTAGTATCCTGTTACCGAGAAGGTTTTGAAGAAAAAACTATGTTGGTTCTCAGCCCAAACTTTAAATGTAGCTATTAAACACTGTGACATCTGTCCTCAGGCTGTTCTGTAAGTCCCAGCATGGCACACGTGCACAAAGAAACTCTAAAAAGAAAAATACCTTGAGTTTTGTACAGAATAAAGGAGAATAACTGTAGAAGTAGGTTCAGTTTAATTGCATAATTAATTTATTTTATACAAAAGTAATTAGCAAGAAAAGAGGAGATCAGGGAGATTAAAACCACATGAAATAAATAGTAAGAGAGAACTGGTGGCGCGTTTGAAGGAGTGGAATGCAAATGAGGCAGCGCATCCTGGATCCTGTTAGGTGGATCTACTGTTTATACTGGTTATTGCCTGAGGAAAGAAAGTGAAGGGAGGGAGAGAAGGAGAGTGCGTACAGTTTAACCCTCAGGACAAACTCCTTTTTTTGTGGAAATAAAATGAGTGCAATGAGAATAGCACACACAGTCTATCATCCATTCAGTTTGTTGAAGAGCCAAGCGCTTGGTAATCTGATCCTGATCTTACAAAATGTGAACTCCTCTATGTAACCCTTTCAGATGATTCACGGGTTGCAGTTAATCCTGGGAAACGTTTAAACGGATGCAAAATATTTTCTTTAAACTCTAGAAGCATCATCCAATTAGCATTGTTTTTGTTTCTTGAGTGTTTCTTTTATTTTAGACAAAATATCCAAAAATTCGACAATAAAGAATCTCAGGAATATAATGTTCAGTGACTTGCAAAGTTTTCATACTCCTGGAACCTATTCATATATTTGCTCTTTGCAGCCACACCCTTTCAAAAAAAAATCTGCAACCTACAGTACATGCATGTGTATCCAACTCTGCAGAACCACCTAACAACGCCATTTCAAACAGTTTTCCCACATCCAAAATGCTGAAAAAAAGACTCAAGATCAGCAAGGTTGCTTAAGGTTTTCCACAAACTGCATTCATTATATTGTCTGGATTTTGACCTGATCATTTCAGACATCAAGAAGTTTCTTGCAGGGGTTGTTCTTTCTTTAACCCAGACCAGCTTCTGTGTCTCTGCTGAAAAAAGAGCATCCACTTAGTATGATATTGCCACCACCATGCCTAACAGAGGGGTTAGGTGGTCATTTTGATGTGCTCTGTTCGTTTACTACCTATCATAGCTCTTTGTTCAGGCCAAAAGTTTAGTTTAGGCCTTCTTGACCGGAGAACCCTTTTCAGTATGTTTGCTGCCTCCCTATAGATGGCATGTAGCGATATGCAAACAAAATTTCTTTAAAAAAAAGTGTTTTAACAATTGCAGTGACTTTGTTTCTTCTCTAAATAATGTTTCCCTTAAATTACACCCAAGGGAACTCCGTCTATAAAACGTATGAACTTATTCCTTCCAGTTCACATTTATGCAGTATTTTGTGTTGGTCTATTCCATGAGCTTGTTGGTGGAATGTGAAAATCCATGGAAAAAGTTCAACAGATACAAAACTGATAAAAAAAAACATGGCCCCTGTGGTGCAGGGTTTAAAAAAAGGCATCAAACAGACAGAGATAGATAATGACAAGCAGAGACTAAGATAAAACTGGAAAACACAGTGCATAAGACATAAAACGGTTCAAAAAGAGCTGTTCAGAGCATAATAAGCATAAAGAGCTTGCAAAGAGCATAATATGCATTTTATTTCTTTTCAAAATGTAACCCTTGAATAAAAAAATGTCTGCTTGAAACATCAAAATGTTGCATTAGTTCTGATTCTAGGATATTTCTTTCGCTAAGCTAACCATGTATTTAAAAGAGAGTGTAGCATAAGCATTAAAGCTGCACATGCATCAAAAGATGCACAATCTGACAAAAGTGTTCATGATGTAAAATGAAGGATCATCCTGATAAAACTTGTTCCTTCGTGTTTTTCATAATGAAGCTAATAAAAAGAAAATGAGCTGAAGGTTCATTTGGATTCAGATGAACGTTTAGAGCAGCACAGAGAGTGTTAGACACCCTGTGAGTACTTCATTCAGACAGACAGAAAAGCAGATGGAGGGACGGACCGAGCGCCACTGAGGCACAGATAAGCGGCTGGACTTTGCCCTGTCGGCTGTGGGTGTTGCAAAGTGGCCCGAGATAAAGTGTTGGCCTGAGAGGAGAACGCAGTAGAGGAGGCTGATTACGTTTAACCTGCTAGTGTTCATGTTTGTGTGTTTGTGTGTGTCACTGTGTGTTCGTTTGTGCGTGAGTGGAGAGAAGGACAGGGAGGACTCTATTGATCCAAACAGCACCGCTGGCTGGAAAAAAGAAAAGAAGGCTAGAGCCTCTTCGATTTTAAGCAAAGCAGCCGATTAAACATCAAGGGGAGGGTTGGCTGCAGGTTTGAATCTCTGACTAAGGGTTCCTTAGCGTCCTCCAAGACTAACAGCACCTTTTGTGTCAATGGAGGCCAAAAGCTCAAAGTGGAAACCCTGTCTTGAATTGAAAGAATTATAATTATCTTTCAAATTAACACAGTTTATTTATATCTTATCTTTAATTCGGAGTAACATAGTTTCTGTTGTGATAACACCTGCTACTTTGTCAAGCCAGTATAGCAAAGTGATTGACAGTTTATCAGAAAGTAAAAATGTCATCTTGGAAGGTGAGCTTGTTGTCGCGAGGCTGCTGAGAATAAATAGAGATAAGAATCTAACTGTCATCTCGCAGATTTCATGCAACACCTGCGTCTCCTCTCATTTCAGGATGACTTGATCTGCACATGAGGAAATAGGTGTAATATCCTGAAGATATTTTATGACTGCCTCCCTGCAGGGCTTTTGCTGATAGCCTTGGGTCGTATTTATGAAGCGCTGGGAAAATGAATCTGAAAGGATGAAATGTAGGGAAACCCCCTGTCTGTGCGGCTCTTTGTTTCATCAAATAATCCACAAAATCACCTCCTCTTCCTGGACTGGACGGTATCACGCAGAGCATCACAATGGTTAATTCACTCAATCATTAAAAAGCAAACCACTGTTTTATTTCACCTGCGGCCAAACCACCCTCAAGGCAGTCTTTGTGGTACAGACTGCTTTACTGTAAGTTATCAGCATCATAAACAAAGCCATTTTTCATGGCTTGGCAACAATTATAATAACAAACAAAGAACCATAAATCCATCCATCATTCGGTCTTCTCCAGCTTATTCCGTTAGGGTCTTTGTGGGGACGGTGCATATCTATGTATATATATCTATGGGCGAGAGGTGGGCTACACCCTGGACAGGTCACCAGTCTGTGACAGGACAACACAGAGACACACAACGACATACATCTATGCACACACTCGCACCTAAAGACAGTCATGTTTTTGGACAGGAGGAAGCCGGAGTACCTGGAGAGAACCCAAACATGCACAGGAAGAAAATGCAAATTCCATGCAGAAAGAATCCAGGCCAGGAATTGAACCTGGAACCTTTTTGCTGCAAGACAACAGTGCTTCAATTAATTATGGATTTATAAAAGATTTTTAGTCAAACTATTTTCTGTCTCTTAGGTTTTGGTAATAGTCATAGGGAAGTCATATTTCAATGTCAAATCATTCTTGCTTAAACATGTATATATATATGTACTCTTTATCAGACTATATTGTCCCAAAATCTGTGAGTTTTTCCGTTATCTTATGCAG
>NW_015150963.1:509764-513304 GCF_000732505.1 Cyprinodon variegatus | reverse complement strand
GGATATCTGGGCACATTTCGGATTTTACGAAGTCAATGGGATTTTGATGCATCGCAATGCATCGTAGAATCGAATTGAATCGAATCGTTACCTGGTGAATCGTAATCGTAATCGAATCGAATCGTGAGGGCAGTGCCAATGCACACCCCTATAATTTAAGCAAAGACACCAACAAGGAGGAAGCTATGCTAAAACGAGAAGTGTAGTGAAGATGAGATAAACAGGATTGCAATTCAATCAGGGCTCTTAAGATCCCGTTTTAAGGACCTGGGAAATCAAATTGACATAATCTAGAGAGGTGTCGAAATTACGTCAAGAGGTGTCACTTCTGCCCCATAGACGCTTGTACTGCTCATTGTTTTCATATAGACTCTACGGCCTTTGCTAGAACAATAACAATGACAGAAAAACTGTTGACATGTGATTCTGTGCCTTTAAGCAGTGATGAAACACCTTGTTTTTTTAAACAATGGAAAGTAGTACATGTAAAATCAACTAAATGTCACAGAATAAAGCACTGCTATATTCTGGAAATTTCCTAGATGACATTTCCAACTGGGAGATAGTAAATTTGACTTTTGCTAACTACAGTTAGCAATGATACAGGAGACCTGAATGTGGAGGAGAATCTCAACATGAAACACATTCTCAAAATAATATGCATTTTGTTTGGGCTGTATTTCTACTATAGTGTTTAGGGAAAAACTGTGGAGGGAAAACAGCACTTTTCTTACTTCAAAATACAACTACTAGAAAAAAAAATCTGTTAGGTTTTCTAACTTCAAACTCGAAAATTTTTACATGCTGGTTGTTTGACCAAGAACTCAGCTCCACTTTGTTTTAGTAAATATTCAATCCATGTTAAGCTAAATTGATTAAATTTCCATAAATATGACCACTGCCTGGCCAGAGTTTTTTAACGCACCCCTTAGTTACAGATTAATTTGAGAATATTTAAAATTATTATTTAGGTAAATATAGAACATTTTGCAAATATTGATGCTACAGGGGCGTTGCTTTTCTCAAAAACTGTGGATAAATGGATTGAGTGACTTGGATTGCTGCTTCCCAGAGCTTCCCTTAAAAGTTGCTGCAAGGCAGAAACCCCCCAAAAAACAGATATAACACTTAACGTTATCACACGTAATTAACCAAATGACTTCTCAACCTGCTGCTCTAATGTTTTCTGCTCTCAGTTTCCAAAACAGTGAGGAAGCCTGTTAAATTTTATTATAGTTATCATTGCCAGTAGTTATAAGTCTAGAGCCCCTAGAGGTAAAAATAACACAGTGCTACTTTAAGCCATTTCTTATCCTCCCTCCTGCACCTGGGATATTAACTTCCAATATTTGTAGGTCGGTGGTTGTGTCATTGCCAAACACTTTTCAGACTTTCAAATTAGTGCACACAATATATCAACTTTTCAACACTTTGAATTTTTACTAACCAACAAGTGGACTGTGGCAGTATTAGGTGGATGTGAGGAGGCATAAAAAGTCCTAGAATGTGATGAGACCCTCTGGAATGTTAGCCAACATCTGGAGGGCATGTGTTGAGTCAGACTCTCGGTCAAAGTGTCTGTGTGCCACAAGTTAGGACAACACTATAGGAGTAGACGTGACAGACAGAGCTATCTATAAATCTCAATGTCCTACACATATCTGCACTGCCATACAAAGACACACAGAGAGTATGTCTAACCTTGTGTTTGTCTCAAAGATGGATGAAGGCAAAAGAATCTGAGAGAGCGATTGGTCAAATAGTGCTGTGGATCCTGGCTCTGCCCTAAGCCCTAACATGGCTCTAATGTTTATAGAAACCAGAACATTCATTTAGTTTCACTGATATTCCACTTAATTGTTTTTAGCTCTTTTACTATATTGTATCTTCATTTGCCTCTGTAGGTACATCTAGTGAGAACTGACTCTATCCTGCTTTGAGAATACCTTTAGTTGTTCCTAACATTGATTAAAAAATCTCTCTAAAAATTTACTCCGATGTTTTTGTCCATATTGACATGATAAAATCAGCCAGTCGCTGTACATTTGTCAACCATGCTTCTGTAATATATTCGGTTTGTTACCTGTTGACTGAGAAGGTAATCGAGTACAGTCGTAATTAGCATGTTCTGTAAACCAGTGTGAAATGACCTGAGCTTTGTGAAATAATGCGTTATCCCACAACAGGAGTACATTCTGGTACAAAAGAAATCATCATGTTAATCAACAATATAACGTATCCCCCACACCATTATATCACCAGCCCCATCAGCCTGATGTGGGGTATAAGGCAGGATGGGTCTATACTGTTTTGTTACTCACATCAAGTTCACCCTACCATCTATATGGCAGTACTATAATTAAGACTCATCAGTCGGGCATCATTTTTTACAACCAGATCTGCTGTTTTACAGTTTTGTGGCCTTAGGCTGTTGTTCTTAGCCAATGAAAGAAGCACTTGGTGGGGTTTTATGCTGCTGTAGCCAGCCTGATTAGGAATCAACGATTTTTGCACTCAGAGATAGCCAGCAACAAAGGGTACAGAGACCAGACGTCCCAGATATCAGGGAACATTCCCTGACCTTTCTCAATATGTGTACCGTACTTGTGGGTTCTTATGTCCTCTTATACTCGTGAAACGTCATCAGCCCTACTGTTCCAATTCACAAGAACACAAGACGGAGAATGGACAAAGTCCAGATGTTGTTCTCACCCCTCCCTATTTACGAAGTATGCATCAGAGCAGACTTGTACGTTCTTGAGATTGACAGCTATCCCAGCATGCACTGCAGCAGCAGCTTCCAATGGAGCAGGCACAGAGCTCAAAGTATTAAATTAAAAGTTATCTTTCCTGTTGCTGTTGTTCAATAAAAGTCAGTTTTAAGATAATTTGAGGCAAGAAAATTATACTTTTAAGGGTTATATGTTATATGGCCTATTTACCAATTTAATGCATAATTTAAATAATAATTGCAGAAGTTGAAAGGACCGCGGCAACCAGCGGACCTCTGAGGGTAGCGGCAGCTATGTCTAATCCTAGCCCGACCGCAGCAGCCCTCTCTCGGCCTAGTCGTGTGTGAAGGACAGCTGGCTCTGATGGCGATTTTTTTTTTTAGTTGGCAAAAATTTTCATTTGATTTGTGTTTATCTGACTGTGTTCATTATTATTCCCCCCAAAAAAGAAAAAAGTAATAATTTATTATTATCTAGAGACTATTAATAAGAGGATGTAAAATGTAGCTACAGATGAACCGAGCATGTGGTGACGTCACGAGTGCACGTCTGTTCCTTTTTTGCTCCCTTTCTCCCTAAGTCCATACTTTGCTGTGTTCTTCCTCAAAAACATACTTGACCAGGACACGACTCCCTACTCGCGTTCTTGTGAATTGAGAAAGGACCCCTGTTTTGGACCACCTTTCCCCGGCTAAAGCTGTTCCCGGAAATGTCCCCGTTTCGATCTTTTTATGAACAAGGGGGGAAATGTTGCGTGTAGACTGTTATTATGTTAGAAAGAGCACGTGAGCTTGCTGTGCTCAGAAAT
>NW_015150963.1:506508-508846 GCF_000732505.1 Cyprinodon variegatus | reverse complement strand
TGGTGATTAGCCTTTTTAGTATTTAATCAGCTAACAATAGTAATAATATTAATAATAATCATCATCATCATAATATGAATGATGATATTATATGTGTTTGGAAGATTTGGAAGATTGTATTATCTGTATTGATGCACCAATGCCATTTTTTGGCCCCGATACCGATACCTGGCTGTGCAGTATTGGCCGCTACCAATGCCATCTTTCTGAAATTGATGTGTGTGTGTGTATATATGAAGAACTACATACTACTTGGATGTAAAATAATTGCCATCAAGGCTTTGTCAAGCTGCTGCCTACCTTTGTGAAGCAGGAAAAAGACGAATACAAAGTGAAATCAGTCGAAGTTATAATTGCCTACCTGGAATGGGTGACAATATTTGAATAAACTTTTGGCTCTAAAAATGGTATCCGATACCGATATCACCATTTTAGTGCTGGATCGGGGCCATCCTGATACAGGTATCAGTATCTGTGCAACAGTAATTATATCCCTGTTTAAGATTAGTGTAAGATTGATAGGAGAAGAGAGGAAGAAGATTAGAAGAGTGATAGAAAGAAGAAAGAAGAGAGTGGAGGAAAATAGGAACACTGATGGAATGATCAGTTTGAGAACAGGGGAAAAAAACCTAACTTGAATAGTAAAACAAAGAACAGGCCAAAGTCAGCTAGATAGAAAAGATGGAGAGGAAAGAAGACAGAGAAGACTGAATGACCAGATAGCACTAATAAAAACTATCGATTGATTCATTTTATTAATCTTTAGGAAATAGGAGAGAGACATTCCTGGATTTTACACTAGATTTTTGTTGTTTAAATAATAATTAATATGTAAAAATCAATGAAAGCATCACTGTCTCCGTTTCCAATTTAATTTTGATTATATGTATTGATTTTTATCTATGAGCTGGAAATGTCCCCCAGATTGGATTTTAGAAATCTGCTCACCTTAACAAAGGGACATCTGAGTATGGACAGAGACTTGTCTTTTCAAAGATTGGAAAGCATTCTTTAACAGTGAAGTGACTTGTATTCATAGTTCTAGGAAGATTGGTTATTCCTTTTTGACCTATTTCTGGATTCTTTATTTGTATCCAAGTAGATTAACTTTCAGCCATTTAAATGGAACAAACAGCTTTTCTAGGAATTCTGATGGTCATAAACCATCCAACCTCCTAGAAAGCTTTTAAATTTATACCTCTTCTGTTTTGTGCAAATAAAACTATATGTTAGTTCCCTCTATGTTTATGGACGCCTGTAATACATCCATGAAAAAAGGCCAACCTGAAAGTAAACGTATCCTCCTGTGTTTTCATGTACGTTTGCTGTAACAACAACAACATATTGATTATTTTATTTCTGGGGTCGGCTGTGAGTCAGGAGACACCCACTGGAATGTGGAAGGTTTGATCTTTACAGCTCCTTCAGTCTGCATGTCGTCAGGACCAGATACTGAGCCCACGTTGTTCACAACGTGCTCTTCGGTATCTCAGTGTGTGAAATATAGAAATACATTTAGCTTGTAAAAACAAAGAAATCCTTGTGAATGGGTGAGGCTGACATGATATTAACAGTGATTCTCATATCCTTGATTCTGCTACCAAAAATGTGTGAAAAGACTTCAAATGGAGCATTCTTTTATTTGCTCCAAAAACTAAACATCAGCTACAAAAAGTCATTTTCATATGTAGTGTAAATCATTACAATCCAGACACATCCCAGATGTTGATTTCAGGCCTCGTGTAACAAAAATGTGGACATAGCCCACTACTCAGCAATTTGGGCTGCAGATATCAGAAATGGAAGATCTTTTCCCAACATCAGGTGCTTCACGTACTGAAACCCATATACTATCCTGTCCACTAAATACAACTAAAGCATTGCATTTATTCTTTACTTTCCCAACATTTAGCAGAGTTCATGATAAATTCACATTTCTTAAGAATGTGATTTGACAAAGAGCCATTGATCTGTCACACCTGGCTTCTTTGCAACAAGCAATAAATAAGCTCCTACTAAATGTTCTTGCTGGTTCCTTAATAACTTTGTCTTTAGCCTGACCTCTTCATGAAAAATACTCACCTCTTTGTACAGTCCTCTTCTTTTGTCTTAAATGGATCACCCAGAAACCAAAAGACACACAGACCGTCTCTCTTGACTTCTATAGCCGTAGACCAAACCAGGTATTAGTCACTATCTCCTCCTACTTCAAAATGTTATTAAAACCAGCAACCCATCAAATATGCATGAACTCTTTTTAATTATCCTCTTACACTTTCCAGTTATGCTGCTCTTCTTCCTTGCAGTCCGCTGTAGAGCTACCTGCAGGCTAACAAGT
>NW_015150963.1:482517-506364 GCF_000732505.1 Cyprinodon variegatus | reverse complement strand
CGTCCGTCCGTCCGTCCGTCCGTCCGTCCGTCCGTCCGTCCGTCCGTCCGTCCGTCCGTCCACCCATCCATCCATCCATCCATCTATATAGCCATCCGTCCGTCCGTCCGTCTGTTGTCTTTATCTTATCTTTATATCATCTGAGAAAATAAGATTTTGTTGCATTATTTGGCAGGATGATACAAAAAGGACAAATCAACCTAGAAATGTTTAATCAAAACAAATGTATCCTTCTTTCCATACTATCTCATTCCCTAGACATATAATAAGAGATTAGAGAGATAAGAGAGATAGAGAGATGTCTGATTAGTTTTCCTGCTTTCAGACTTTTTATGTGCCATCTATTTAAACTACAAACTGTAGATTTCTCAGGTTGTTCCACATTCAGTATGTTGGCTGCAAAAAAAGGACATATGCTATTATATGATGCTCACAATACACTCAGTCCTGTAGTTTAAATATCTGAGACTTACTGTAATAGATAAAATGTTTTGATTATAAAACCAGATGAAAAAGTTATAAAAAAAAATAACTAAAATTTTAACATAATATTAGCTAATAGATAAAAAGCATTTTTATATCCAGCTTTTCTTCATTTAAAAGTTATGTTTTTGTTTGAAACTTTCGAGTCAGTAGGCTCAGTTTAGCAATGCTCAAATTTTTACCAAATTCAAAGCAGGAACAAAAGGATAAAGGAATCATTGTGGAGATATGGTTTCTTCGGGGGGGACATGTAAATAATCTCTAAATAAATATCCAACAACAACTACATTTTCAAGAACGAGAGTAGAATTCAACTCTTATATAAATATACACAGTGATCACTGATTATTTGCTGCAAATATTTGCAGGAAATCAGGCCTGATCTTTGTCTGCAGCACAGGGAATATCTGACACAGGTTTTGAGTCAAATTTGATCTCTGCTCGCTGTGTTACAAAGTAAAGAGAGAGCCAAAACCAAAAGGTATTTCTATCAGAAATATTTGTGATTGGACCTTAAATTCTTATTACAGTGAAGAGGATCGATAGATGCCGTTCTGTGAGCATCAGTAATGATCCAACAATAAAGCTCACTGGGTCCTTCGATTCTCTTCAGGTAAAATGCCTTAGGAAGTCTTGATTTTTTTTCCACTAAGTCTCAAGATCTTAAAGGAATATTATTCAAAAAGTTTGTCTTTGAAATCGTGTGATTTCACTGCTTTTCCACACAGGTGAGTGTATGGAGATGATTTTTCATTTCAATAAAATAAAGCATCAACTGAAAACTAAATTGTGTATTCTCTCAGGTTTTTACTTGTTAAACGGGAATTTTGTTTTATCATCTGAACTTAAAAAAAGGATAAAACAAATTCAATCTCCAAAGGGGCTTTGCATATTGATCTTGCCTTACAGTTATAGTGAAACTGTAGATGTTAGAACATTAGACTCCTTCACTCCGTCCATTTGTTGTTGACTGTCTTGGAATGTATGTTAACAAATAAAATGACCTTAGCCTGTCCCCCAGGTGCTCTTTCCTCTTACTGTTTCTCATCTGTCACTTTAATGCTTTCAATTTTTTTAAAGGGATTCAGAGCAATTTGCAGAAAGCCGAAAAACTAAAAAGTGGATGTCTGGTTTTCTACGTCAAAAAAAAAAAAAGATGAAGCTTGCAAAAAAAAAAAATTTTCATAACCCTGTTTCCATTTTGAAGTTAAGACATCAAGTATTTAGAAGGGAAAAGGCTCAACTCCAAATTAAGGAGTCAATAAAAGATTTTGTCTAATTAAGCCTAAAGTCATGTGACTTGAGTTCACCCTTTCTGTAAAACACTGCTTACTACTCTGAAAGCTGAAATGTCTTTTTAGTTTCCTAATTCCTTATGTTTACTCTGGTACCATCTAACCAGAACTTAGGTAGATAAACTGCACTAAAATGAACAATTTTCGCTATTATTTGCCCTATAATTTGCACCTCAGAATGTAAATCCAAAATAAAAGATAGAACTAAAATCTTTACATGTTATGTAGCTGTCTTTGGATCTGTCTTCTTTTCGAAAAACCTCAAATCAAACATCTCGAGGCCTTTGCAAAGGGTCGCTTAGATGGTCACACCATTGTGAAAACTGCATTCAGGAACTTAGTTCATTAGCTGTGTGTGTACAGCTGGATCCACAAACACACACATACATGTAAGCAGGGCCAATATAACAGCTGCAGTGCAATATAGAGGAGATAAAATTAACAGAGAGGTAAGAGAAGATGGTTTGAGTCTGTAGATAGGCTGTGAGAAAAGGACTCCCCAAACAACTGCTGTGGCTGAGGGATAAACCTAAAACAACATTATTCAAAAATACAAGACTCTTATTGAAACTAAAGCTTCTGACTGTAAGCACATTTAGTTAATATATTATAAACATTTAATAGGTCACAAATTATGTCTTAGATGCACAAATAAAACCAACAAAAAAGTCATCTGTCAATGTGAAGGTTATGTCCATACAGGTGTAGAACACCTGTCAGTGGGTGGGGGCAGGTGTACAGGTAATTTAAGTCGACTGCTCTAGGACGTGTCAGGGTGTGCAAACATATTATGTGCAGCTTTGCTCAGAATACTTTGCATGTCATACTGAAAATTAAAATAAAAAAACAGTGTGGCATTGCCAATATTTAATAGATGAGATAAAAAAAAAACAGGTTAATTTTATTGCATGTGGAAAATCTCAGGATGTCAAATCATATAACCGCTAATGAATGCATATGTATTTAAATTTGCATTTCCAATGCATTCAGCTACACCCTAACCTGTTTTTCCCTGGGCTACATTGTGTCCTTTTTTTATTTTTAGCAAACAAAGCTCACATACGGGGTGCCACATGGCTCCATACTTTGACCTGTTTTATTCAGCTTCATCATCCTAAAGGAATAAATGAAAATTCTTTACTTCAGATAAATACATCTCCAAAAAAAAAAATAAAATAAAATACTTTAGATAAATATTCTTATAATCAGTACCTGAAAAAGTACTATGCTAAAGCACCCTGCGTGTTAATGCCATCTAAAAACATCACCTGAAAGAAAATGAAATATCACAATTCTTTCATTGATTTTCAATCATACTACATTCAAGCTAGCATCATAAACATTCAAAAAAATATATATAGCTTAATCCATTTCTATCAAAGTTCCTTCTTTAAATGTTTAAAAATAAGCAGTCGTCTTACATTAATTTGCCATTTTCCTAATTTGGATAAATTCTGAATACAAATAAGTCACTGATTCAGTACAAGAAAAGCTCTTCTAATATTTGTACATTCCAAAATGTAGAAGTCAATGTTTTTACAAATATTTCACCTGTTAGTTCTTGATATCTAGCCCTTTTAATTCATTTACCGAGAAAAGTTTTATGTATTTCTACACATTTCAGCACACAAATGTATATACTTTCTTGTTAATCAAACCTTTCACCTTTTAAGGCACAGCAACTGATTTAAGTCATTAACGTTTAACATATTCCATGTGTTGTTTCTAACAAGTTTTAAATTCTTTAATTACTCTCAAAAACTTTCCTATTGACTCTTTTAATTTTAACATTAAGTTAAGCTCAGTATTGCGTCATAGTTAATGCAATTGCCACCAAAACCCATACTTTTAATTTTCTTTAATTTTATATATACATTTTATAAAACATTTTAAAATATAAATTCTATTTCTACAGTTTTTATTAAAGAATTAATGTTTTCCTCTGAACAAAATAAATTAGTGTAATCTGCAAACATAATACAGTTTAATACATTAAACACTGAAAATAACGTTATTGGACTCAGCTTACTGCTTCAGTTCCAGTAGCTTATATAGAGTACAAAGAGTTCAAGCAAGATGTCATTAAAGATAAAAAATACAACAGGCAATATAAAAAGAGTGTACGTAGAAAAAAAAAGCATAAAAGAAGAAAAAAGTTGTAATGTCCTGGAATATGTTTCCCTTGAATATAAAAATCTTATAGAATAAAGTATAAATAACTAAGGTCTCCATACAGGACTTTGTGGGACGCCACATGTTACTCTTCACAAATGTGATTGAGAAGT
Organism: Cyprinodon variegatus; assembly: GCF_000732505.1. Taxonomy (NCBI): domain Eukaryota; kingdom Metazoa; phylum Chordata; class Actinopteri; order Cyprinodontiformes; family Cyprinodontidae; genus Cyprinodon; species Cyprinodon variegatus. The sequence goes on along the minus strand of NW_015150963.1, from coordinate 502,301 downwards.
ATTGATTTTTTCTAATTTTGAATAAATGAGTGATCAATTGTGTTAAATCATTAAAGACACAATAGAGTCATTCTTTAATCTGTTTCTGTTTCTATAATCTTTACTGATTGAATCATAGCGAAAGATACGACGCAGTATTAGGGCTAGGCTAGACATTTTTTTCATTTTTATTTTGAGAATAAAGTCGTAACATTATGAGAAAAAAGTTGTAATATTACGAGAATTAAGTCGTAACATTACAAGAATAAAGCTGTAATATTACGAAAATAAAGTCACAATATTATGAGAATGAAGTTATCATACCACAACCCATTTCAGAAAGAAAGCTTCGAACTCCAACCAGCAGATGACGGCCGACCGGCACCACCAAACAGCAGCCTGAGTCCACCAAGACATACTGCCCAATTTGATGCTGGTGCTAAAAGATTTTCTTATTTATCAAACCAGAGCCAAAGCATAACTTCACTGGATGCTCGAAATTCCTCATTTTAGGGAAGAAAGTGCTTCTTGTAAGAGTTGTCATAAAATACAACTTGTTCCTCGTAATTTTAGGACTTTATTCTCTTAATATTATGACTTTTTTCTTGTAATTTTATGACTATTCTTGTTGTGACTTTATGCTTGTAATGTTATGACTTTATTCACATGATTTTAAGACTTTATTCTCATAGTGTTAAGACCTTATTCTCAGAATTTTAAGACTTTATTCTCGTAATTTACGAATTTATTCTCAAAATAGAAGAAAAAAAAAAAATCTCTAGCCTGTCCCTCATACTCTGTCGTAAAAGATGTGGATGGATACCTTCTAAAACTTTTATTGCTTGTCTGTAAGGGTCATGGGGGGAAAGATGCCTATCTCTGGTATTCAGAGGGCAAAAAGTGGGATGCAACCTGGACAGGTCCCAAGTACTTTGTAAGGCAATACACAGACACACACAAAAGCACACAAACACACAAATCTCAGTACAATTTGGAGTCACCAACTAACCAGTCATGTTTTTGGGAGGAAGGCTGATTACCCAAAGAGGAGCCACCCATTCAAGCTACATGCAGAGAGACCGTTTAGCTGCAACAGTGCTACCATGGGGCGCATCTAGTTTTCTAATTTTTTCCCACTATTTTAGAAAAAAAATACTTGTATGATGGTTAATCTACTTCTATCTCATTGAACCCCAGCGGGCCTCAGTAGATGGCCGCTCACACTGTGCCAGGTTCTGCAGGAGATTTCTTCCTGTCAAAAGGGAGTTTTCCTCTCGACTGTCGCTACAAGCATGCTTGGTTTGAGTCAATGAGTCAATGCAATCAGCTGGTTTTCCTTAGATAGAAAACTTTGAACCAATCTGACTGGATGATCTGGGTAAATTGTCTCTATTAAGTGTCTTGAGATGACATGTGTTGTAAATTGGCCCTATATGAATAAAATGAATTTAATTGAATTAAAGGAGCTCAAAGAGCTGGGAAATTTGTCATAACTTGAAATTTAGACTTAGAATTAGACTTAGACTCAACTTTATTAATCCTTTGGGATTACACCTTCAGGGAAATTCTGGTTCCAGTAGCTTAAAGTACAAAGGGCAGAGTCAAAGCAAGAAGTCACTAAAGATAAAAATACAACAGACAATATAAAAAGAGGTTAAAAAAAATTTGATAAATTGATCCAGTTTTGTTGTAACATTCAGTATTATTTGTACTTTACAGTTACCTATAAGTGTTTTGAATTTTCCTCTTCTTGCTTATCATCTCTCCTTGTGAGGTGTTCATCCACATTAANGCTACAAGCATGCTTGGTTTGAGTCAATGAGTCAATGCAATCAGCTGGTTTTCCTTAGATAGAAAACTTTGAACCAATCTGACTGGATGATCTGGTTCAATTGTCTCTATTAAGTGTCTTGAGATGACGTGTTGTAAATTGGCCCTATATGAATACAATTAATTGAAATGAATTAAAGGAGCTCAAAGAGCTAGGAAATTTGTCATAAGTTGAAATTTAGACTTAAAATTAGACTTAGACTCAACTTTATTAATTCCTTCGGATTACACCTTCAGGGAAATTCTAGTTCCAGTAGCTTGTATAGAGTACAAAGAGTCAAAGAAAGAAGCCATTAAAGAAAAAAATACAACAGACAATATAAAAAGAGGTTAAAAAAAATTTGATAAATTGATCCAGTTTTGTTGTAACATTCAGTATTATTTGTACTTTACAGTTACCTATAAGTGTTTTGAATTTTCCTCTTCTTGCTTATCATCTCTCCTTGTGAGGTGTTCATCCACATTAAGCCTGGTATCCTCCGGTGTTCTTGTGTGCTTTAACACTTCAGTTTTCCTGCTAACAAATTGAATAATTAGGTTTGGCCTGCTTTTGTCTTCTGAAGAGGTGGCAAGCAGATATATTTTTCTGTCTAAAACAACAAAATAATACACTACTTCTCTCTTGGATAATAAGAGTTATAAAATACCAAATGTGTCCAAAACGCAACAGGGAAAGTAAGACTATTTATACTTTAACATTGCATTGCAACTACAGTTTAATGTAAAAACTAGAACTGATTATATTTATTTAAGTGATCTAGATTTTTTTCAGCACAATGAATGAATTTCAGCTTTTGAATTTTTCTTGGTTTTGCTTAAACAGAAATAACCTGGATCAAACTTGTTCTACCTAAAAATACTAAAGGTCCAAACAGGCTGTTACCTTGTTTTTAAAAGTAGATCTGTTTCTCTTTAGAGTTTATTTAGCTGCAGTAAATGCATGAAAATCTCAAATCAAGCTGCATTTTTGACAGCCAGTCCTACAACGATCAGTTTCTTAAGTAAACGGGTGACTGATGACCTTTGGTTAACATGTTAGAGAGGAATGAATCTCCTGCTCACTTTCACTGACTTGTTACTGTAGCTCATTTGTTTTTCCACAGCTTTCATTCACAGCCACCCCCAGCCAGGACCAATTAACAGCAACAAACACTCACATCCAGTAAAACACCTCAGCAGCACCCAGCTGGGGCAGATTAGTGGCCCTTCACCTACCCATTGTGCTGCCGAGACCTTAAATTAACAGCCACACATGAGAAAAGACCACCCCCATCCCACCTCAGCATCTGCTGTGAGTGAAAACTTGAATTTTCCTGGAGAAATGCAAATCATGGTCTGCTCTACTTTAGGACTGATGGTAATGAACCTGATTATTTTATACAGCTCTTTGTTCAACCTACATCTGAGAAGGAATGGTCAAAATACTGATGAATTCAGTCTTTGTTGGGAATGAACATTTTGGATCAAATGAATCAGACGCACATGAACACCTCAAGGAAACAATGGCTAAATGAGACCAAAATATTTGAATAAATAAAAAAGAATAAAAAAAATTATAAGAAAAGAAAGGACACTATCATTTTTATAGAAATGTTTGAGAATTTGATTGTTATTTCATTGAAATAAAGTGAATTTGGAGCATTTAAAGAACAAAACCTAAACCTGTTTAAGTTACCTAAGAAAAGGTATTAGATGAGAAAAAAGTAAGGTCCCCCAAACCAAACACAGCTAGTTTTTAACCTTTCTGAAGGCTGGTTATACTCCCGCAGCAGTGTGTCGCAGTGAGCTTGTCGCAGGTATGATTCCACGCCACAACGGACCAGAGTGTCTGTGGAGGTGGCGGGGGCACATTTTGATTCACTGCGACACACACGCAGACAACCTGGTTTCTCAGTATAAACCAGCCTTTAGTTGTAACAATTTTAGGGGACTTCATGTAGCCAAACGTAGCCATGTAGGAAATGAGGGAAAAGACAAAGACTGGGACTTCTGGAATATTCTTTGGACAGAATAGTATCTAATATCCCGTTTAAAGCATGGAAGTGGAAGGGTCATGGTTTGGGGATGTTCTACAGCAGTATGATCTGGTCAGATTTTCATCATTGACTCCACCATGAACATTACTGATTATTTGAGGGCACCTTCTGCCAGGGTACAGAGAGAGGGGCCATGATCTAATGATGAGCAGACTCCAGCAGCAGTCAGTCTTGAAAATCTAACTTTATCAACACACCAATTTGTTTCAGCTGCTGGTCAAAACCCAAATACATCAACTTCAGTAAATACACGAAGCTCTACCAGAGAATTAGGAAATGGCAGCTCCTGGACACAGTCTCAATGTTGATCTGATTTCCTATGGTGTTATGAGTGCTGTACATGCCTGAACCCACTCAAACGGCTGATGGCAAAAATTCTGAAGTCCAACAAACTTTCCTTAACCAACTCCAAATCCTGGCGGCTGGTCAAAGTGTGTGGCTGAAGGTGTTTCAGTTTAAGAGCATAAGATGAGCTTTTCAAGGATACGGTGTCAAAACTTCCTCAGGTAGAAAACTATTTATTGATATTGTTCATTTACAACAAGTTTACCTTTTTTGTGTTGGCCAATCAGATAACTTTCTTTTACTAAAAGGAGATTAAACGCTGATATGTGAAAGCTTCTTTTGAACCAACTGAACATTTATAAAATTTTATAAAAGCAGAAGTATGAAGCAGTTATTCAACAATTTACTCAGGTGTTTTTTTTTTCTTTAATTGAAAATGTTTTAGTTGGTTTAAAACAAACTGTGTTTTGTTTCAAAAGCTAGTGTGGTTTATGTGTGTAGATCTCAACACAGCAATCCCCCCAGGTTGTGGATCACACCGTCTGGAGGAGGCCGTCTTGGTATATTTCCAAAGTCTTGAAAGGTTCAGTTATGGTTCAAACCAAATCTGACCCTGAACCGACACAGTTATCAGCTTTTAGCTGCAAGCTGAAGCCAAAAGCCATTTTTGTGTTGCATTGTGAGATGGGACAGAATAAATTAGTTTATACACAAAAACTGTGAGTTTGTTTTGTAAAACATAAGTAAGCAAGAAAAAGTTCAATTAATCTACATTTGCTTGCCAAAACTTTCTGATGTAAATGTAACCTGAAATGCAACTAATTATCATCCATCTATGTATATGAATATATCTTTTAATCCCTTGACGCCCATTGTTGCAAATATGAACAAACCTTTTGTATTACATACACAGCCAAGATAGGATGTGATGAATTTGGACCTAGGAACCTTTGGCAAGCTCTTGTTTCCATTACAACTTGTCCCTAACAGGGTACGTTATTGATTGTTCTAAATTTTATCACAAATATGCAAAACAAAACATAAAAAAATTTTAATCTGGCAACTACTTAAAACCCAAATCTTTTTCACCCCTGTTAAAGGTATAGTGGACAATCTTTTATTTCCGGGTGGATCATCTAATTAAGTTGTCCTCCTTGTTAATCATTCTGGTGATATTTTTACGTAAGGCCATCCTATCTGATCGCCCCGTTAGCTATCTTTTTGCTCACATGCGCACTTTCAGGCGTATATCTGTTGTAAGCTAGAGTTTCAGACAGTCATTGAAGCTCACCTTTCCACCGCGGATCTTTGAAAATGGCATAGGGTTGTAAGAGAAAAAGTGTCTACGAAGTGTATGAGAAGAAAAGAAAGGCCTCAAAAGAGGCAAATATATCCCAGAATGCTTTGCACGGAGAGCTCTCCTTGCAAAACATTATGGGATTTGCCGTCACAGCGGCCCGCTGGCGACTAATAACAAAAATGGCGCAGGCACCGCGCAGTGGAGGAGGAGTTACGTGACCAAAGGGGAGCAGAAAGTAGTGATTATCATTCCAAATGGTCAGATAACTGAGTTTACTATAAAATCAACTCCCCTCTCTATATAGTGATGGAGGGATTCAGGGGTTAGGGTAGACGTTCTGAGACAGTAAGCTTGTATGAGCTACGAGAACAGCAACTTTTAAACAGAGCGTGCACAAGCAGAAACGGGCTCTTGCACGCTCTCACACACACATTTAATAGACGTTTCCCAGTAGTCTGTAAAAAAAAAAAAAAAAAAAGAGGGGGGATGGTGGATTTATTTATTTATTTTTTTGAAAGCATACATAGCCTAATTAATATAGGCTACTAACCTAAAGCACTATGCATGGTATGGTTGTTACATATCAGGTACGCTGGTCATTGACCGTGACCAAGGCACCTTACAGTAGAACTGCAGTCAGTCCCTGTACTGGCAGGGCTATCACTGCCCCTGCATAGTTAGGGACAAATGCAAAGGACACATATGCAACTGGGACCAGCTTCATAGTCATGGTAGGCCACTTCTTTGATTTTATTTATTTTACTCAGGCTATTTGTAAGCCCACAGCCTACCAAATGTTGAAACGGCAATATATTTGCCTTACTGTTAATATATAGTACAAATTTTACACATTCAGTGATGAAATGTCACAGGGGATGGTATGGGGGGATTCTTATTTAAGAAGGGGGATGATTTTTAAGATGGAGGATGCCTTCCCCCCTCATTCCCCCTCAACTCGAGTACTGGCATTCCCTCTCGGGAGCGGGTACAGGGTTGTGCATGTGCAGAGGGCAATCTTTTTTTTAAATTCACAAAAAATCCTGCACAATACCCTTAACTATTTTGAATCATCATTGAAACATTGTGTGTTTCACTTTCTAAAGATTTTGTAAGATAAACCAGTGAAGAAACAACTGAGTATTCCTGTAACAGATTCTTGGCAGCAAATCAACCCTCTGAGGTGATGATGCATCTTCAGCACCATTTGGTGAAGTGCAGAAATGTGTCCTTCCCCCTGGAAACACTAGGGCAGGTCTGGCGACAGATTGGACATAGATTACCATGGTTTGGCATGTGCTGCTGTGTCTCTGGGCAACTGGTGTTACGAGTACACATCCAAGCCTGTTGTTCATCCAAAAGACTGTCTTTGTACCTTCACAGAACCTAAAATGGACTCGGTGGGAAGGTGGAGGGATGAAAAAGGTATGAAGACCAGAGGTAGAAGGATGGAGGGGGAGGCAGCTGCCGCCAGAGGATGAATGAGTGCTACTATGTCTTCTGGCTCCAGACTCTGTTCACATGTGTGTGTGTTTGTGTGTGCCGTTGAACGGAGCTCCTTGAGGAGAGGCCGACAACCTCTCACGCTCATGCAGACAAGCAGCAATTATTTTTCAGTGAGTCTGAAAACACACTGCTGCACAGTTTGGTCCAGTGCAGATACCGTAGGAAGAAAAGAGGGCTGTGAACAGTTAATTTCAATCTGTCTGATATAAAGAGTTTAAATGCAGGTAAAGAGCTTTTTTGGCATTATTGCTGATTTGGAAATACAAGACTGTCCAAGTTTAAGCTATAACTTTGAGGTAAATTTTAAAACAAATTTCCCAAAAGTTTTGACCAAATTTTAGCCTATAACATAATAACTCCCAACAAATATTATAATATAATATTAGGTTTAACATCCTGACTCTGACCCTGTTTGTCATTGGCAACTAGATCAAAAATTTTCCTGTCAAAGACATGTAGGTTGTCTTTTTGGGCAAATTTAGTTGAATTTCAAGGTTTCAGTTTTATAGCAGGAGCTTCTTTGGTGCTCCACATTTTTCCAAATTTAGTGACACTTGTGTTCCAGAATCTACCTAAAGTGTGTTTTGAGCTGGTTCTTTTATCTACAGCTCCCAGTTCAGGCCAAATGTCAGTGGTCCAGATCGTGAAAATATATTAAAAGGAGAAAATTATCTAAAGCTGCAATTAAAAGAACAAGAAAATAGGAGAAAAGTTCTTTGGATAGAGGCAGGAGTTTTTCAGTAGTCCATGTTGAGGAATCAAAGAATCCAATTTTATGCCATCCGTCCAACAGATTGCTCAATAACAAGACACGGTACACACAGGAGCAAAGACACAACAGAAAATTCAGGTGCTCAGTCCAAGCTACCCAGAAACAAATACCTCAAACTTTCAGTGATGTGAGTTACTGTTGTGAAGAACAGTGGTACAGGATTTTTTTCACAAACAGTTTAAAAACATCAGACGGATATGTCAACTAGTGTCACAGTTTTTCCGTCAATAGAGGTTCCCCAAGCTACTCTATCATGAGATTCATGATATAGGCTTGTCTTTATTTTATACTGTCACCGCCAGTTTAGCTGTTGTGTGCTTTTAAATGTACAACTATAGAATTGCAATAGTGATATTTACATGGTAAAAAGGACAACTTAAAAAAAGAAACTATTATGTATTTTTTTTTTAAATAAATGTTTTAAATTTATTTCTAACATAGGGATACTGAGTGGAGCTAAACCAAATCTTAAGAACAATCTCTTCCATATTAGTTGCTGAGGAGGTTTAGTTTGTAAATACCTAGACTAAGATAACTTTTATTGTCTAAGTCTATTTAAAAAATAAATAGATTTACACAATCTCATGGGATAATCTCAGACAATCTCCAACAATCTCAGACAATCTCTAACAACATTTCCATTTCTTAAAGTGCATCAGTGATCAAATTTAAACAGTGAGGAAGAAAAAAAAATACATGGTGGAAAAATGCATTGATATGGAAGTTCAGAGAGTTAAAATATTTTAGCAGTAAATAGTTTTAGGTGTTCCCAAGTTCTTAGGTCCTGAGATTCTATGAATTAGTTTAGCATTAAAACTGACAAATGTAATGATGACAAATATTTATGTATAAATAGACAAAACCAAATATGTTGGTTGTTGAAGATGTTTTTATTGCTATTACACCAATGGTTAATAGATGTTTTAGAAATGTTTATATTCCAACCAATGACAAGTTAGTGAATCTTTGCCCTGCAGCATACCAGGCCCACAGATTTTTTAAATAAAAGCCATTTTAGCGTCCTACATCTCTGAAAAATGTCCAGTTCTTCTGAATTATGCAAAAGATCCACCTGAAAGCAATCATCAGCCCGCAGCAAGATGAGTCTAAACTCACACTTTTCCTCCTGCAGGTTCTAATGTCTTTAAAAATATAGAAAAAGGAAAAGCAATTTGTAAGCCCAGACAGGTACTCTGTTTTTGAACGTGGAGGAATGTCCGAATCTGAAATATCTTCCTCTTTCAGGGTCTTTCTTCCTTTCCTTCTCGTTTCTTCATTTCTGTCCTTCTGTAGACCTCAAGCCCCTCCTACTTCACTCCCCCCTGTGAAAATAAACACGCTGAGAGCAGGCCTTCTTTTCATTCAGACGCTCCAAGTTGACCAGCCTAATTTCATTCTCCACTGTCCTTCGATGTGTGTGAGTACTTCAGTGTAAGTGTGAGAGGTTTTTTTGTCTATAGTGTTTCTAACATACATTGAAATGCTGGTTTCTTTATATCCCGCCATTGCTCTTCCATCTCCTCCGGCTATGCCATCATGGTATCTGACATAACTGGCCCTGGGTTTCTCTTCGTGGTCCTCCGTTCCTGGCAGATAGAGGGGCCGTCAACCGCTGCTGGGGGAACTTTCCTGGCTCGTAGAAGCTGTTGGACAATCACACCTTTCATGGGCCAGAAAGAACGCCGCCCATCTACCGGCATACAGGCTGAGGCCAGGGAATTTCTCTCCCTAGATCCTCTCTTTCTCCATTTGCAGTTTCTGTAGAAAATTGGTGAATTAAATCCTGCTTGGGGTTTTAAAGACTTTTTGGTTTCAAGCACACACAGTAAGATGGTGTAGATTCTCAGTTGTCCAAGTCTATGACTGAGCAGGAAGCAAATGATCTAAAAGCAGGCAGATCAAATTAGTAACAAGATAGAAACGATATAAATATGTATAAGTACATTTCTGCAACTGTATATTTGCTATTTCTAAGTAGAAACAGTTTGGTTGCGGTAATATAGCGAGGAAAACATAATTTCCTAATGACCTTTCCCTGTTTTCCTTCCTTGATCTCCCCCATCCTTCAGCTCCAGATTCAACTCCCTCTGAAGCCACCTCTGGGTCCACAAAGCAACCTTTTCACAGTTTAAAATTAGCATCACCTCTGCCATGCCGCGGCTTGAAACGAGGCCGTCCCAAGGAGAGAGAAATTTTCTAAACTTGATCCTGATTTAGCAGGTTCTGTGAAGACCGATTTGGAAAGGCTCGGTTTGGAGGCATAAGAGAAGCAGTTGTGATGTCGAGCTGTATGCTTCCCGTAAGCATGCTGAGTAGCTTGATTCAAAGAGCAGCTGTAAAAAGGCCAAAAAAAGATCAAATCAGAGCAGAGGAAACTTAGAGGGACGACTGGGGTCCTGTGCAGTGGTAAGGGCAACCTGGGACATGAAAAACATTAAGCACCATTTCAAACATTCAGGGAATTTATGAGCGTCCTCTGAGAACATCACAGAGGGAGTCTTCAAAGTGAAAACCGAAGCAACGAGGCAAATTATAGCAAAGCAAACAAACATCAGTAATAACATCAAGGTAGAAATCTGTTTGATGCTAACATCTTATGCAAGAAACAGTAACACATAGAAAACTGGTGCAGATGAATTTGATTAATCCATGATTTTTACTTTTTGTCCCCCTCCATGATAAGTGCCTGATGACTGCTGTGTGTCTGTAAAAACATAAACTGTACTCAAAATCTAACTTTGACAATTAACTAAAACACTGATTTCAGGTGATTCGATAACTCATGACCAGAGGTTTATGTATCAAGGACAACGACATTAACAGTGCTCCTACCAGTATTTGTGAAAGAAGGGATCAGCCTTCCAATCTTAACTGAATTCAGATAGGGGGTAGTGACGTGATGTGATGCTATCTGGGCAAACGGTTTAGTACTGAATTGCCATTGCTACTAAATATTCCAAAGGCAGCTGTATAGCCAGTTGGAAAGGGTATAACAGCATTTAGGCAAATAGCAGAGGTGGTTAGAAGACCTAAAAATTCAACTTTAATTATAATTAAAAGTACTTTAACTCAAGTAAATAATAAAAATAAATAAATAAATAAAATAGCCACTGAATACAGAGTAACTGATCCTAATATTTGATTTGACATTTAAAATGATATGATTAAACTGTAGCGATCCAGAACAGGGGAACCAGTATTCAGGCAACACAGACAGTGGGATGACTTCAAAAAGGCGGTTAGTCACAGGTTAGTGACAATGATAACCTGATGGAGGATGTTTATGAACACGTGAGTCACTAACCTGGTTTAGTCCATGCCTAGAGAACTAGGTAGGACCTAGCAGGTGGGCTGCCAACAAAATGCGGCAGGCGCTGCCCAGAGTGCCCCAGATGCTGCATCCCCAGAGAACAAGCAGGAGTCCGAAGTCAGGTCAGGCAAACAGATCAGAACAGGAACAGATAGGCTCAGAGATCAAGGAGTCCAAAGCCAGTTCAAGCAAAACGTTCAGATGGGAACAGGCAGACTCAGTGAATGAGATGCAGAACAGGTCAGGATCAGGTAATCCAAAACTCCAAGGAACTCTAAAAAAACTCTCACCACTGGCTAGCCAGAACAAGATAATCTGGCACTGATGACTGGTAGCAGGCAGCCTACATAGAGGCAGGAACAGGTGGATAAGATGACAGTAAAATAGTCTAAGTTTTTTTGAGACTAAAATAAGAAAAGTAATAACATTGTTAATTGACATAATTACGAAAAAAAAAAAAAAATCAGGCATCAAACCAACAGTTAAAGTAGCGACACTTCGTAAAGTTATACCTAAATCTAAACCTAAATTATTCTTTTTCAACAATATACTTAACTAAAAAAGAAAATTTAAATGTATGTACTTACTACCCACATTTGCCAATAAGACTGATATTTGGAATGCACACTTTGGTGATTTGTACAACGTTTTTTTTTTTTTTTATAGTTATTAGATCTTATGATCAAGGTTGTTAAAACACAAAACAAACAACAACCAAATTTGGGTCTTCATGGAAACTTTGTGTTAAGCTTTTCAACTTGAACAGAACTATTTACTTCAGGTTAAAAGTTCTGCATGCAGTTTTACAAAATAATTCACAGTCAATAAATAAACAGTTGTGTTTATGTTTCATTTTCAGGAAAAAAACACAAACAACTGAAATAATCAACAGGCAACAACTGAAATAATCAACAGGCAACAACTGAAATAATCAACAGGCAACAATAGACCGAAAGCTGATTTAGTTTTTTTCATTTTTTTTTTCAGAATGAATGTGACTAAAAAGCTGCATGAAAAGGCTCCACAGCTGGATTTAAGGAGGATATGTAAAGAAAACTTTATGAAAAGGAAACCTTCAGTCCGGGAACATTCCTATTTAGGATTTTTAGATTTAGTTTCTCTCTCAGTTTAATCTTAAAATTCCCAAATTACAAATAATTTCAGGTAAGAAAAGTTGCAAAATTTCATTTCTTTTTTTATTGTTTGTTTAGAGCTGTTATTTACACAAAATATCTAATTAGAAGTAATAAGTATTTTTATGTTTAGTATAGGTAAAATGTAGATACTCTACTCCATGTTGTCACGAAGAAGTGTTGCAGATCAGCAGGATAAAAGCGTTCACCTGGACAAGCAGATGGGTGGGGCCAGCCCTGCAGAACAGTCTTGCATCCTGGTTTCACGTCAGCTTTTTTATTTCCTTCCAGGAACCTGTAAGGATTTTCACGGTGTTTGCAAGGTGTGCTCATGCATGAGTCATACAAATATAACAAAATATAATCTTCCCCTTTCCATCTTTTCCTTTTTTTTGCCTGGTTTTCTGTACAAGCTTCACAGTTTCTCTTTCTAATTTATTGATGTAAATACAAGATTTGTGTGTGTTTGGTACAGAGATTATCATTCTAGCAGAGTGTTTATGTACCTGTCGTCCACGCCAGGATGCAAGTGTTATCATCTTAGCATGGTCTGCTGGGTTTTAGTTTCCTTGTCTATCTTGCATCAAAACAAGTGGCCAAACTGAAGTGCTTTTTTATTTTCAGTTAAAAACTTTAAAACTCTAAACTTTATCTTATCCAATAAATTGAAAACCTGTTTCTTTCATAAAAGATGTTTATTGCTTAAATCTCAGCACAGTTTGAATCAGTAAGTTCAATCAGAAGAAGATGTCCATGGATAAGTATATAACTGCAATCAAGGATTTTCAGGACTGTGAGTTTTAACATTTTAAACAAGTATGTTGACAAAAACTCCATATAACCTTTTTTTCAATAAAAAATACTATCAGATCAATGTTGTTTTTTAAAATGTGTTTGTCTATACATCTTACATCTATACTCAAATAATGCACTTTATTCCCTTCATTGAACAAAAGATATCAACAAGCCGAGAAAACCTTACAAATAATTTTGCTGTGTGCAAGACACATCCAATCGATGCACTGGGACACAGTAACAAAGGTTTACTTGAGACTTTCTACATCAGTAACCTTCTCCTAGTTAACCCAGCTAAGGCGGATTGGACACCAGCTCAAGTTTACCACATTTTGAAATAAAGAAAATTACTGTGTTCACTTTTATTGATCATATTACTCCTTTTCATATCTTAATTTTTTTAATTGAAATAGTTTTCAAATAGCATACTTATTAGATACTAAGATAATCTGCAAAGAGGAAGAAAACCAATTATTTTAGCATTTATGTGGCATTGCTAAGGTTATTTTCTATTACTTTGCTTTAAGGTGTCATAGTAGAATGCCTATAAAATACCATATATTCACAATAAAACCATGAAGGCTAAGCATTTGTCTTGATAGTGTTTACTCTGTCATTTTTGAACCAGGTGTGATCAGCAGACCCAAACATTGTTGTACACCTTTGCTGTCTGCAGGCAGCATTTGCTCATGCATCTACCCAGCTACATGGCAGCTTCTGCATCTTTAGATGAACTCTAACATTCACTGAAGCACTACTTGCCATTAATCCTTTTGCACTTTTTTACTCTGGATCTTGGATGCTTCCTTCTTTACTTCTTTACTTATTGTGCTCTGTGCATAACATGGCACCTGCAGTCATTTGGTTTTGTTACAGTAAATACATAATGCTTTTAAGTTTACAAACACTTGGAGTAATAAGTAGAAAAAAAAAAAGCAGAAAAACATTTTAAAAGCTAACAGGGTGCCCTTATATATTTGGAAAGCCTTTTATACAAATAGAGTGAGGAAGTGGTGTGTACATTTTTATAGTTATAGTGACTGACCAGACACATTTTAAATAGAAAATATTAAGGTACATTTTGCAATAATAAGAATTTCATTTTTTTTCTTTTTTCGGAATATACTATTATCTGTGCAGCCAACCAACCATATCATACTGGAAACTGCTTCATCGTTTTGCTCTGAAAGAAAAAAGATTGCTTTATTTTTTTAAACTAAATTCCTAAGATTAAAAAACTTTAGGAGTCCTGGTGCTCTGTCAGATGAGCATACAGTCAGACCAGCATACCCATAGCCAAAACCCCTTTATCCCTTTAGTTTATCCCTTTAATTTATCCCTGTTTATCCCTTTAGTTTTGTACGAAAAATACACTTTAAACTATCTCAATGGGTGTGTATTCCTTTAGTCATGTACAAAAATTACTTTTGGTGTTTTTTGAGCATATGGCGATCTGACCTTAAATTATTTTTTTGGGGACATGACCAAAGGGATACACGCCTGTTGAGGTATTTTAAAGTGTATTTTTAATACAAAACTAAAGGGATAAACACAAATCTGACCTCTTGTGCATGCGTATTGACTATGGGTATGCTGTTCAGATGGGGTATGTTGATCTGACAGAACAGCGGCTACACCATTAATAACTTGCTTTGGCGACCCATTAAGGGAGGAGCCAAAAGAAATCACTCCCAGTTGAACACAAGTTGCTGCTGTCATGTTGTTTAACTGATTCTTAAATTGGAAGATCTACTATTTATTAGCTAAGAAGCTGTCAAATGTTATTTATGATTGTTAGAAAATAAATATGTGAGCAAATTAAACTTAAACAATGAAGATTGTTGGAAACATTGTTTTATTTTTACTTTTTTAGAATTATTGATAACACTTTTAAAACGTACACTTGTCAAGTCCTTCAGATCACTATCATGTAAAATAGTGTATTTATCAAAGAAAAAAAATTCAAAATAAGTTGATTTGTATTCTCATTCTTGACACACTAATATCTATGGTTTCTGTTCAAGTTCTGCCATCTATAAGAGATCCGTGATGGTTTGGGGAACACCTATATAATGGGCTCATATCCCAGAAAACAGGGAAAGCAAAGAATTTTATAATTTACCAAAACAGAAACTGATCAAAACCCAAATTCAAAAAGAAGCTTAGAATAAAAAAGCTTCTCTGAAACAGCTGTCGGAAAAAAACAGCGAGCAGTTAGAGGAACACTGGTTTTGAGCAAACAGAGCAGAACTGGGATGTAACTGGTCAGACTGGTTTTCTTAAAAGATGGATGATGCTTCAGGAAACACTGAGATGCAGCTGAAAATGTTATGTTGTTTTTGCGTTTCTTCCCCTACAATGACTCTATTAGAGGTAATGTGAGACAATTAGCAGTCTATAAAATAGAAAGTGTAATTATAACGACTAGGAGGTAGCAGTAGAACCACTCAATTAAAAAGGAGTAATAATTAAAGTGCACATTTTAGATAACAAACAAGTTTGATTTGTCCTTTTGTTCTCACCTGATGGATATAGAGTAGAGACCTGTCTTCAGTACAGCATGAAAATGAATCTAGTTAATTTTCTTAATGGGTTAAAGAACATTTAGTTTTTGTTAATATATTTAAAAAAGCCCCAACATGTCAGCTTGACTCTCATTGACTGTTAGATAAAAGAAATAATAAAATGAACCATTTATCACTTGAGAAGCGGTTTCCTGTATTTACTCCATCTGTGTTTTTAAGTAGAAGTTGAATGAGGCCTTATAAATTGAACAAAATGCCTGATAGATTGTTAAGATGGTTTGGTAGAGCTTGTAAAATGAATGAAACATGAGAAAGCTGGGTGAATGCTGAAAGGGCTCAAAATGTAGAGATTATCTGCAATAAATACACAATAAATGTGTAATTGATTCAAATATGGTCATTAAATAAAAAATGAAAAACAGGTTAAGTTAGAAAATAATTGTTTGTTGGTGGTTTTTACTCCTGGTTAGCCCTGATGGCAACAGTTTAGAAAAAGAAATTGGTTTAAGAGGCTTCAAGAACGTGTTGCTTTATTTTTAAAATGGTGGCTTAGAAAGAAAGTCATAAAAAACTTTATTTTATCTTCTTACTACTGTGTGTCAGTGATCCTACTGCATTAGGGACACTAGTTTGGCCAAGGTTGATGGATGATTACAGCTAGTTAAGTTAACCAAGTTGACATGTTAATCCTTTATTAACAACGGGTTTCTTTTTATTTTTAAAATAATCTAAGATTCCTGCTTTAACCCAAAGCTTTTTCATCATAAATAGTCCCATAAACACACATATTGTTACAATAAGGCCGTTCCTATTATAAAATAATAATGAACTTCATAAAAGGAAGTGAATTTACAGTCAGAAATTGAACGATAAAAAATATGGTTGAAGAAAAAAAGCCTTTAGGAGAACAGGTTTTTCTGTTAGCCACCAGACTCCCAATTAAAAACAAGGATTAAGAACTAGTTGGAAACCTTAATATAGGGAAAAGAATAAACCAAAGCTAAAAGAAAAGGACACAACACAGATCCAACCACAGCTGAAGTAGATAGGTTGAGCGTGAAGACTTAAAGATAGATAATTGTTGTTTTTTTTCTCTGTGTCTGAGCTAAGGAGTGATGCATTAAGTCTACATGCGGAAAAAAAAACTGTCTGAGCTGTATTCTAATAAACAAACAAAATATAGTCCGATTGCACCATTTATATGGACATTAGTACTGTGGATAAAATGGCCAATAGGACTAAAAACGCATAGGGATGTAAACATAAGGACCAGAATATTCTGATCATTTCAAGCCACAGCATCAAGCCGCTTCAGGTGGAAATGCATGTTGTTGATGTAGCATACACAAGCATTTACATCATCATAAACCAAACCTTCTACTGGGATTACAATATAATCCATATTCAGAATAATATGATCACAATATTTCAATTGGCATCTTAAACATTTGTATTCCGACCGGCCACTTATCATTATTGCTTATGTCCATGTAAATGAAGCTATAGTTTATCTGCAGCTGCAGATAAACATTTTATGTCAGAATTTCACATAAGGAACATTTTAATCTCTGTAATCCCACTCACAGGGGAACTGATTTGCGATGGAATGATTATGATTTGCTCCTCATAGGTTTTCGGGTTGACATAACACAAAATCCGATTTAAGCGTTATAAAAACACCCTCAGTGACAACTTTATGTACTTTGGGCAAGTTGAAAGGTTATAAATCCCAACAACGTTTCCTTCTCCCTGATCTCTCTCAATCAACCTTGAGAAAAGCAAACTGCATCCATACAAGAACGCAAACACTTGGCTTTTCCCGAGCCTCATGCATGCCAGAGTGAAGCAAGTCTGCTCTGAGACCAGAGAGTTTACACGTTGCTGCTGAAATCTGCCACACAAGGACACACACACACACTGTTGCCCACAAACATGCCATAAATAGATAATACACATAAATCACTCATTTAAACAAGGTTTCTTACACTTTTAATACACACATAAACACATGTTCCTTCTTGGGGGCTGCTGCTCCCACAGGCTCCCACCGGTAGCAGCAGACGGGACAAAATTAGTGACACGGCGGGTGATTTTTTTCAGTCAACCGAATCAAATGAATAACACCACCATTCATTCACTTTTCTTTCCATGGCTCGCTTTCCTTCCCTTCTTGTCTATGCTGAGAAATCAGAGAAAATGTGTGTAGATGAAAATTAACTCCTGAGGCAGTGGCACTAAACTCCTGGTTTAATTAGATCTGGTGTTTGTAAGAAAAAAAAAAAAAAAAGAAGAAAAAGAAAACCTTAAAAACAAAACTTGTTTGTCTTTATGTTTCAGTGTTGTGTTGTCAAAAAAGGTTCATACTGTCCCATTACTGATGGAAGGTTTATTATATGTCTAATGTATAGCCCTACATATGATCTGATTTTAGCCTTTTTGTGTTAAGAAAAGAATAAAAAAAAGGGAATAACTTCTGGAACTCAAACTACTTCATTCTTAATATGTTCCATCCTTATATATGTTCTTCTCTTTGTTTTGATGTGTCTTCTTTCACATCCTCATATATGTCCTTATTCTTTCTCATTCTTTCTTTTTTGTATGTGTGTTTATTCTCTTCCTGTGTTTTTTTTTCAGTTCTTTGTATCCTTGTTTCTTTCTTCCCTTGGCCTCTCATGTACTTTGAACTTTACTTCCCATTTTCCCTTGCCCTCACCGGTTTCCCTCCTGGTGTATTTTCCTCCTTCCCTCTGTCCAGCCATGCCTCCATCTTATCTACCTTATTTCTGTTCTTCCTTCTTTGGTCCTTCCATGATCTTTATTTTGCCTTATTTTCCTTCCGTGTCTTCTACCTTCTACCATCTCTCGCTTTGCATTCCTTCCTTCCTTCCTTCCTTCCTTCCTTCCTTCCTTGCTTCCTTCCTTCCTTCCTTCGCTTTGCATGCCTTCCTTCTCTTTGCATTCCTTCTTTCATTCTTTCCTTCCTTCGCTTTGAATTCCTTCCTTCTTTCCTCCCTTCTCTTTGCATTCCTTCCTTCCATTCCATCCCTCGCTTTGCTTTCCTTCCTTCCTTCCTTCCTTCCTTCCTTCCTTCCTTCCTTCCTTCCTTCCTTTGGATTCCTTCCTTCTCTTTGCATTCCTTCCTTATTTCATTCTTTCCTTCCTTCCTTCTCTTTGCATTCCTTCCTTCCTTCATTCTTTCCTTCCTTCACTTTGAATTCCTTTCTTCCTTCCATTCCATCCCTCGCTTTTCCTTCCTTCCTTCCTTCCTTCCTTCCTTCCTTCCTTCCCCATTTCACTCAAGCGTTATTCTTTCCAAATTTCCATCTCTGTCCCTTTTCTTTTTCTCTTCCTTTCGCTATTATCTGCCTTGCTCCTTTTGTTCTTTTCTTCCTTGTATACACTTTCCTCCTTTGTGCCCGTGATTTTATTTTTCCTGTCCCTTAACTGTCTTTCAGTTGGTTCTGTACTGTCCGGACGTTAAATCGGACATAAAAATGAAGCCATCCATTCATCTTCTGCTTATTCCATCAGGGTAGCAGTGGGGCCGGTGCCTATCTTCAGTAGTCTATGGGCGAGAGCCGGGGTACACCCTGGACACAGACGCACACAAAAACATATATCCATGCACAGGTACTAACACCTATGGACAATTTTAGAGAAGCCAATTAACCTGACGGTCATGTTTTTGGGCTGTAGAAGGAAGCCGGAGGTACCCGGAGAGAACCCACACATGCACAGGCAGAACATGCAAACTCTCTGCAGAAAGACGCAGGGCTGGGAATCTTCTTGCTGCAAGACAACTGTGGTACAAACTGTGCCACCATGCAGCCCAAAAATGAATCCATGATTGATTTTTTTTTTTTTTTTTATTGCCTTTTCTTATCATGTCTCTAGTCTGTGCTCATTCAACTGTGTCATTTAGGTTTGTATAAGTCCTAAAAGTACATGTCTATCTGGTAACATTTAGATCACATGGTCCTGTGAAAACTCAAAGACACCCTATAATGGTCTGTGTGTTTTTTCAACATTTGAAAATCAGTCTGAAATTAATTTAATAACAACAGTGAAGTACTACCATCATTTAAACAAAATGCCTTGCACAACAAACAACAGAGGTCAGATTGAAGTTTTCAAGGGAGAAATCAAAGACCAGCACCTCTGGAATGAAGCTCTGTTCACAGAAGAATTTAAAAATAGTAACGACATGTATGGCTTAAACCAAAAACAGCATTTTAGGGAAATTATCTACATTGTTTACGTTCTTTGAACTGTTCCTAGAAATGATATTACAGCAATAGTGTGAAATGTAAAAGGTA